>NW_017306781.1:206142-269310 GCF_000935625.1 Nanorana parkeri | reverse complement strand
TCTCTCTCTCTCTCTCTCTCTCTCTCTCTCTCTCTCTCTCTCTCTCTCTATATATATAGAAACACACACACACACACAGCCCCCTAATAGAGGGTAACATTGTAACATTACAAAGATCCTCCAAAGTTAGCATGAATGTCAATGTGAACAACATAAGAGAAAATGGACTTCATTAATATGTAGCATGTGCAATTTATATAACATAACATAGGTGGTGGTAGGGGAAAAGATCAGGAGGGAATTCTGCAAGGCTTTGATGCCTTTAGAACTCGGCAAATTCAGTGGTAGCTTACAGTAAACTGTTGCTTGGATAAAATTATTTGGATAAAATTATTGAAACCTGCAACATTAATTAAAAGCAATAATTCTCTAGTGTCTCAACACACTTTTTAATGTTTAAGCGCTCCCAAAAACCCAGAGGCCATCTGATATGCAAATAATGACTCTGGAAGTTAAGTTGAGGACTGTCCTGCCTCCTTCCTTGCCTCATGTGGCCGGCTCAGTAACCAATAGAAAGGATGCAGTAGGTAAACCAGCCCTTGAATTTGCTTCCCGAGGTCAGTATTTGAATATCAGAGGAGCCTAGGTTTTTTGCAAGCTCTGGAACTCTAGAAGATACAGTTAACTCTTCAGGCAGGCACCACAGGGTACAATTATCAATAATGTTGCAGGTTTACTTAATTTTATCTCAATAGAGTTTTACTTCAAGGATGTATTAAAATGAGACTTCCTAGGTTAAACTTAGGTTCTAGGGTATAAAACAAAATCATATATTCACAAGTCTCTCTATTTATCATTTTAGAGCATATAGGCACTGTTTGTTCGACATTTGCTCGATGTTAGGAAATTATTGCACTGGCTGAAGACCTTACTATGCTTGACATACAAATGCATGTTTGTACCATTAAAGCACATATACGTAAATAATTTACAGGCCAACCAGCTATGTGGTTATCACATCACTGAGATTGGAAAACTATGTTATATGTTGAAATACAAAAACAAAGTGAAACCCTGAAGTGGCTTGATGGCCAGAACCATGAGTTCTCTTTTTTCTTTGTTGCTATTAAAGCAGATACAAAACCAATACCCAGCATTACTAAAAGATGTAAGATGTAAAAGATGAAGAGACCAATGAGATGTGCTTTGTTCGGTGCCAGTTATGTGACCAAATGCTGGACCAATAGCCGGGTAAACCCTTCAAAAGGGATTTAAGGTTTACCATTAAAATTCATTAGCCCCCTTCTTATAAACTGAAAGAACGTCCCTTTAGGTTTTTCCCCCCCCCCAACACATCACTATGTCTTTTCATCTCATGTTTACTAGGTCCTTCTACATTTCTAATCATATTGTAAAATTGCTTTACCTTTTTACTATTCCAGTTAACATTTAATGTATTTGCAAATGGCAAATCATAGGCTGCCTTTGCTGCATATCAGATGTGAAATAATTTGGAATGCGTATCATCTCACTGCCCTTTTCCCTCCTTTCCAACGAATGCCAAAGCAAGATCAAACATCATTCTAGAGCAATACTCATAAACTGGCACTTGTAGCTTAACAGTGAAAAGTGTAAAAACTCGCACTGAAAATAGATTGTGAATGTAGAGGTCATGTATGGTTCTGCTGTATTAGATAAACAAAAGTGTTAAAAGCTGAGATACGGCTGCCCGGTTCAGGAATAAACTGCTGATTACAGAGACTGTTGAGCACTCATTATGTAGTACCATATTTAGGACTTCTGAGGAATCTTTGTTTACACCTTTTCCCTTTGGTAGAAACAATGTCCATGGTACCCATTGCCACACAAATCACTGGTACCCAGAGGACATTCAGAACTAAAAGCAAAACCATGTTATTGTATACAGGCCTGTTATATGGATGTAACCTTCCTTTATCCAAAATATTTAATAGTTTCAGCATTAAGTTACTGTTTGGAAACTTATGAGCAGATTCTTGAAAACTCACACAAAGGGAACATAGAGCTTCTCTTATGCAACTATTTGCATGTCATTTGCTGAAAAAAGCCTCAGAACCATTTATGACTGATGCATGATTTTGGAAGAGGACATGGTCATTGGGACCCTCAGAAGAACTGAATGGGGCAATGGAAGCAGGTCATCTATGTTCTGCATGTAGTTCTTGAACAGTGAAAAGGCTGGGAGGTACTAATGTACGTCAATATGGAAATGTGATACAAGAAAATAGTTTTTAGATTTATAGTTTCCAGACTTTAGTTCAGTTCTCACGTGACCATCTTCTTTTAAAATTTCAATTAACCTACCATTCATCTTTAGTGACAAATTCGGCAGACAGGGATGATAGCAGAAGATCGGGTAAGGTATCAGAAATCATGTAATGCACAAATTGAACACCAAGCTATAAGCGTGTGCACAATCTTTTCCCAAAGCAAACGCAAAAGAGTTCACTTATGGTAAGGGAATGTTTCCTGTAGGTGCCAGCAATAAGCTGCCAACAATATTTAAACACATTTCAGTGTGTCACTGCTTCTCCCCCTATGATTAAAGTAGAACATGAGGCGAGTGAAAATCACTCAGCTTCATAGTTCTAGCCGACCTGTGACCTGAAACTGTCACAGGTCGGCTCAATAGATCGGGAAGTGAGCGAACACATACCGTCGCTCGCTCACTTCTCGATCTATCCCTGCAGAGAGCCGTGACTGTCCCCCCCATCCCCTGTCCGATCCTCCAGCACTAGATAGGCAGAGCCAGCTGTCAATCCCGCAGCTGGGTGAATCTCGACAGTAATGCCGGGATCTGTCCCGGCTGTGGCGTCTCAGTATACCGCGAGCTGTAGCTGACGGGAGGACGCTAGTTTGTGTCTTTCCGTGACCCTTAGGAGAACTATGGGGAAAAGCCCTGACCCCATAGTTATCCTTTAATGAGTTCAAACTAAAGACCAAGTTTTTCTGTTATTGTAAATAGAGGCAGCAGTACTTTGAGAACGTCTTCTCATTTCCTCACATCTCTTCAGTCTCAAATACCCAGCAGACTGACAATTTACTGCAATCCCATTAGCAATTTGGTAGTTATATATATAGAAGTTGCCATGGTGGTATAATTAATGCATGCAACACTTAATATTACAGTACATATAGAGTATATATCCACCTATTAGGACACACATAAACCATACCTTTGAGTAATTATCACATTTTCAGCAACTTCAAAGCTACTTTCATATAACCCTAAACACTGATTTCCAAGGTTCTTGTCAAGTTTTAACACTGCTCAAGTTATGCGGTCTGCGTCTCCACATTAGTACAGCAAATGTTGGATAAAGTTTCCCACTTATGTTGCAGCTTGTGATAAAAGACTTGTAATAAAAGTAAAATGCAGATTTAAAAAAAAAAGTAAACCAAACGACTGAAAAAAGTAGACCTGGCTCAAATATTTTATGTTTGTTAGGAGTTAGGTTATTTATTTTTTAAATTATTGTTAGTAAAATATAATCTCACTGACTCACAAAATATAATAGAACAAAATCTCACTGACACAGACAAACCTGGTCCCTGACAGTGATGGGTGCTTATAAATCTTACTATGCTCTTATTTTTCTGTGACCATTTATCCTTATACTAGTTTTGACAAGTTGAAAAGGACAATCTTCTAAATTCAGCAAATCAGCAAAAAGGCTTCCAAACATTATTCCCATCTGTAGGCTATTGTGATGATGATAAAGTAGACACCATTTCTCCATTACAATAAGTTGTCCTTTAAATAATATCACTGCCAAGAAAGGGCTTCGTAGCCAACGCACTAAAGAACCAAGGAAACTGAAATGTATGTGGCCTTGTGAGGAACATGTTCTGAAGATGTAAAGCTGCAACGACAGCTCAATCACAACACGATGAACACACTGCCATCATTAGCTTCCCTCCCTCCCCTAGTCAGGAGTACAAATCGTGATGGATTACACAAAAACCTGTTGATCTTGTTTCCTAGGAAATCTTCTGCAGTATCTTTTTATTTAGGACTAATCTAGTTATGTGAGCTGCTGCTAGAGATGATTAGAGAGGGATTATAAGAAATGTGTCTGCCATCAGATCTCCACAAAGAATGGCACATGTGTGTGGGCTTTTCAAAAAGACACATTAACTGTGTTGTGAAGGGACTTTAGTTTCTTTTCATTTCCACAACTATGTAAATCAATCCAAACAGGTACATTCAAATGAACACAACTGCCAGCAGTTTTATCTCTTCCCTAGAAATAAAGCGGCTCGTTGACAAACACTGAAGCAAGAAATGTGGCATTGGCTGGACATAGAAACCAGGCAGGTATGTTCATTCTTCGCCCTTCACTAGAAACACAACAGAAACAGACTGGCTGATTTGTAAACATTCTCCACTCCAGCTCAACTTCCAGTTCGGCTATGTTGTCCTAGATTGTTCACTACTCCTGCCTTCAAACTCTTCTGCAGAGGGGCTGAAAGGTTCCAGGATGTGAATACTTTTGCAGGGAATGCTTTTGTAATATCCCTTCGCACACCGTACTGTTATACCCAAGAATCCAACGGGTGCTCAAACAACTGATGGATGGTGTAACAGCATACAATCTAGTAGATATGTTGTTCCCACACCATCCTGCTTTGGAATATCATCTTTATTCGTATTCCTTTAGCAGGACATGCAAATGCAATGTTTCGGAGCCTCACAGGACCCCATAGTCACGTAAATGGGCCTGCTTCACCATCTTCTTCCCGACGTCTGTAGCCAGAGAATGACAGCTGAATGCAGAAGTGATGTAATATATTGTACATCACTCCTGCATTCAGAAACCAGAGGGAGATCAAAGAGATATTATGTGCTGATCTCCCTATCATCACAGAGCCGCGGACCTCGGGATCGGCGGCGGCAGAGGGGCGCACACCAACACGTAATATAAGAGTTCGGGCAGCTCTACAGCCACCCGAATGCTTGCATGGTTGTTTACAATTCAAACATTTTTCCAGCTCATGTGTCCACCTGCATCCAGGAAGCCACAGTCCGGCCGTTCAATTACAATGGCCGGACGTAAGGTGGTCAAGCCATTTCCTATCCCTTACAGCCAAGGAAGCCTCTATTTGGATTGCAGTTGCCATGGTGCTGCATATGTGATCAGCTATGACACCGGCCATTTGAGGGCTTGAAAGTGCGGTTGAGAGCTGAAATAAGCGCACTGGCAACCTTTACAGTTGGCATTCCTTAAAAGTATCTGTTTTCAGAGACATTAAATTGGTGGGTAAGGTTCCTCTTTAAGAAAGCGACAACAACTAAAACCTAACTCCAGCTAACTATTCCTAAGCAGTAACAGGATCAATTTTTTTTCTCCTTTTGAAAAACGATTTAAACCATATGAATGAAACCTGACTGATGTAAGCAACCCCGGCAGCATTATAATGTTTGTCCCTACCCTGTAACAATCACATTGATGGACAACATATTGTACTTGTAAATGTGAGAAAAATATAAATAGGATATGAAAAAAGAAATGTAAATACTAAACACGGTCATTACAGGTATTAGGACTTTTTCACGCGTTGTCCGGACCAAATCTTGTCCGGATATGGAGCAGATCTGCAGATGCGGTGCTATGCATTTTTAATGCTTTTGGGCGTGTTTTTGACGCGTTCCAGTAAAAAAAAATTTTTTTTAATTTGCTGGAGTGGGGCTGTCAGTATGTTAGCTGCAGTGCAGTGCGTTTTTGACGCGTTTTGCATTTCCGGACCGTATCCTGGCCGGACAAAATGTGACATGCAGTATTTTTTCTGTCCGGAACTGAACTGACTGCGCACGTGAGAACTGTAGCCACTGGCGGTACTACCAGGGTCGCAGCGGTCGCAATTGCGACCGGGCCCTGGTGTTCCGCCACTTGGGGGGCCCAGCGAGGAAGAAGAGGGCCCCCCAAGAGTGTCGCTCCTTCCCTGCCTGTAAGAGACTCACCTGGCCGCGTCCTCAGAGCGGCGTTCGGCTCCGCCCACTCCCTCTGCGTCACTCATGTCCGCTGCAGCTGTCCCCATAAAGCCGTGAGATTTGAAATGCTCAGTGTCTTACCTAAAGCGCTGAGCTGCTTTGCTTGAAAGTGCTCTCTCTATTGCTCCGTCCAGCCTTTATGATGATTAAACAGCAATGCAGAATAGCTCCAACTATGTAGGATTATAAGTCCCAGCAATGCATTATATTTTTAAGCAGGGATGCACCACTGCCAATACTAGGCATTTGCACGAGTACTCATGAAAATGCCCCGATACTAAACGCAGATACTGTTCTGTCGAGAACGCCAACGTAGTCGAAATTGCCAACTTCAGCATCTGCGCTTGCGCATAGACCAGTATTATTGGGGGAACAGGGATTTATTCACAAAGTATTTTGTTTAACTCGTTAATTGTGACCTGGAATAATATTCCACCCATCATTTACTGCCATGGACGGCATATTACTAACGGTCACAATCAACAATTGCAAACGAATACCTTGTAAATAAATGCCGGTTTCCTCGTTAATCCCGTCTGTACATAAGCGCAGATACTGGGTCGGCTTTCTCAACAGAACATCAGCACTAACATTTTAAACAAGCGGCAGCCCGAGGCCCTTGTTGCAGACCTTGCAGCCTTCCTGTTAACCATGGGGGGGGGGCCTTAATGGTTTCTTGCACCGGGGCCCTGAAGGTTCTAGTTACGCCTCTGACTGTAGCCCATAAAACACGTAGGGATACATTGGGATGCATATATAGTGCAGGAGCTCACGGATCTGGTCAGGACAGAATCCGGACGTCGTGTGAACAGGCACTTAAGCCTATCCAGTTACCAGAAAACAATGAGGGGAATTTATCAAAACGGAAGCAGACAAAATCTGGAGCAGCTGTGTAGGGCAACCAATTAGCTTCTCTCTTTCATTTTCTAATCTTAACTGAACAAACTAAAGAGAGAAGTTGATTTGTTGCCATAGACAACTGCTCCTGATTATGTCTGCTCCAGTTTTAATAAATCCCCCCTAATATATTTCACTATACTGGTCCTATACAGTA
The DNA here is from genome assembly GCF_000935625.1 of Nanorana parkeri. Lineage (NCBI taxonomy): Eukaryota > Metazoa > Chordata > Amphibia > Anura > Dicroglossidae > Nanorana > Nanorana parkeri. The sequence goes on along the minus strand of NW_017306781.1, from coordinate 262,285 downwards.
ATAATGCACCATGATTATCACAAGTAGTCTACAGTCACTACAAGAAATAATGCAAATTTACAGTGCAGGGAACTGTCACGATACATAGAGGGGAATTTATCAAAACTGGAGCAGGCAAAAAACTGGAGCAGCTTTTCACAGCAACCAATCAGCTTCTCTCTTTCATTTTCAAATCTTAACTGAACAAACTGAAGAGAGAAGTTGATTGGTTGCCAGGGGCAACTGCTCCAGATTCTGTCTGCTCCAGTTTTAATAAATTCCCCCATAGACATTAATTATTAAACTGAATGTCTAATGATTGCTCTGCAATGCACTTTTAACAAGGAAATAGTTCTGTGCTGTGTATCTGATATGGCTGAATGCAGCTAAAGTGACACATTCATTGTTCTCTTATTGGCTTGAGTTCAAAAATCTTCTGCCAGTATGGAAAGGCAAGTTTCCTTAAACTGCGAGCCGGAAGAAGGCGTAGGTGGGGAATAACTCTTCATTGTTTGTGTTTCGAGTGACAGTGAAAACAAAATGCACTAAGTTTCAGGTTCAAGAGAAGGCAAAGTATCACTTCATGAGTTGGATTATCATGCTCATCATAATCGTCACAAAAGTCATAACAACTGAATCAGAAACCTTCTCTGGAAGAAGGAAAGTGGAGCTGTGAGACTTCAGATTTTCTGGCACAGAGGTGCACCAGCTTCAAGCCCCATTCAGCATGGTGGGTCTGGAACAGCTGTACCTGCCATAGGCCCAGTGTTTTTTCCATCAGCTGACTTAAGCTTTTTTACCAAATTCCAACATGTTTCCTATTATTGAATTGACTAAATATTGCTTTAATGTGAAATACTTATTTATATCACTTTACAGATTTATTATGGTGATGGTGGTGAAGTATCTGAAGGTCACCACACCCCCCTGGTTATGATAAGTGTAAATGTATTTATGGCAAAACGTTACAGGTTTCAAGCTAACATATACAAAGAAATAAGCCACACTCCAAATCCTTGTACCTGTAAGCTGGTTCTAATCATAACACAATGTCATAACACATAATATAAAAGTTTGAAGGTTTCTAAATATCTTGGGATTTTCTGAATCTGTTTTAGAAAACCACACCTATACCTTTTTTGTAACCCAATACACAGTTTTGCTTTGCTGTGTGATATATTGCAATACAATGCAGGTGTGTTGCCTTAGCAAACGGGGGTTCCATTTAAAAATGAATGGCCACACTCAGGGCAGCCATCAGAAATTTTGGGGCCCCTTACATGGCTTTAGGCCGGGACCCCCGCACCGCCGCCACACTGAGCCAGTCAAACTGTTATTATACATTTATATAGCTCTGACATATACCACTGTGCTGTACAGAGAACACTGTGCCACTTAAATCAGTCTCTGTACAGAGGAGCTTACACTCTAATGCACAATGGCACCAGCTGTAGGGCGACGCAGGGCTTCGTGACGCGCTGGACACAAGGCTTCGTGATGCGCTGGACGTAGGGCTTCCTGACACGCTGGATGTAGGATCCACCTGAGAGTGACCCTGCAGAGCCCACCATAGATGCTGCACAGCCCATCTGAGACTTTCTATGGTGGGCTTGTTAGGGCTGCATCCCCCTCCATCCATCCCTCCCAGCTCCTCTTACCTGCTCCTGGTGCCTCTACACCTGGCCTCCTCTGCCGCCGGACTGGCCAGATGTGACATCACTTCTGGGTGGTCCGACATCAGACGAGCAGCGTCGCTGATGGGGCCGCAGCTTGTCTCGAAGCCACTGGAGCGGCAATGCTGGGGCCCTGTGCTGCTAGGACCAGGCCTCCTCTGCTGCTGCGGGGGCCCAGCAGCCTCTTCGCCCTTCACCGTTGGCCGATACTCAGGTAAGGGTCCCAGACGGGCCCCCCAGGCTGCCCGGGCCCCTTACATGAGTATCGCCGTACCCCCCTGTTGGCGACCCTGGCCACACTAATGTGTGTATAGGGTGGCAGCACGTGTTACCACACAGCAAAATTGTACTCCCAGCCTTAGAGCTGATGACTGGTGAGGGAATATTCAAGAAATAGCAGGACAGTTGTAGGCATTGAAGGAGAAGCAAGGAGATTCATGTAATGCATGTCCTCAATTACAGATTCCTCTCCAGCAAGCAGCTCACTAGTAACTTTACAGATCTCACTCCAAATCCCTTGAAACTAATTACAGGTGCACTGAAATGAAAGTTTCAAAACTGAAACGAAACTGAAAGAAAATGTCAGGCCGAAACCGAAAATGTTTTTTATTTTAACTTTTTAAATTTTTTAAAAATATTTTATTTTTATTTTTTAATAAAATCTTTTAATTTTTTTTATTTATTTTTATTTATTTATTTGTATTCTATTAAATATTTGTATTTTCTACTTTACTTTTAGGGGCTTTGGGAAATATTAGAGTCCTCAATCTCTTTTTCTGTAGCCCCTGTTATAAATTAACAGGAATCCACTGTACTGAGTGTTCCTGTTCATTCATAACATGAAAACAGAGTATGTTTACTATAAACACAATCATGAATGAACAGGAGGTGATGTAGATCACTCCCATTCATTAATAATTGAGGTTATAGTAAACATAGTATGTCCTCAATCATTTACAAACACTCAGCGATCACTGTACTTGCTCTCCTTCCTGACATGCTGTCACAGGAGGCTGAGTGAGCGGAGCTCAGCCTGCTGTGACAGCGCTGGCTGTCTCCGCCCATACAGCTCTCCTCCGATCTGTGACAGGAGGCTGAGCGGTGTGGAAGCAAAGACGCCGGCTGCTCACAGCGTTCTCCTCCCGCACCGCTTGGCCGTCTGCGACAGTTTCTCTCCTCCCCGCTGGGACACAGAGTAGCGCCTAGCGGGGAGGAGAGAAAGAACGGATAGACCGCTGTATCGGCATTATGCCAAAAGTGCCATTTTCGGACGATATGTTTCGGCGGCTGATATAACTGTGCATCCATAAAACTAATAGTCACAAGCATTAGAACCTCTGGCAGGCAGATATACAGCTATGAGGCTGTAGTCATGTAGTGCCTGGGCACCCCATCATGCCAGGAATCGTACTGTTATTTTTAAGGATAACATTAAGACAACATGTACACCTTTCAGGGTGCTAAGGGAAAACAATTTTAGTTGTTTCATGTTACATAGCAAATCTTTACTTTGAGTTCAGGTTCACTTTAACTTGAACATAACAATAATCCTAATCTTTACTTTTACCCTGAATAAAATTACAGGAGGGCCCCTCAACCGAAGACTATTTTGCTGTAGGGCAAAATAAGCCAAAATCTGACATATAACATTATTTTGTCATAGAACCGATTGGTCTTCTGCCTGCACAGCCGTAAGGATAAACTATTCAGCACACAGTTAAAATGTCCATCTTCTTGGGCAATCTACACCTCTGCATATTTGGAAGGAATAAGCTGTATGATCAAATTAAAATGGAGAAGCTTGCAGCTACAATGGAGGCCAGCTAAGTATGTGATGGCAGATATCGAAAAGGTTCATGAGTGTCTTATTTGTCTATAAAGCACATCAGTGAATGGATCACAGATAGTCTCAGCATTGTGAAGCTTGGCAGACTGGTGCTGACATTTTTCTTGGCAACATTTCACGCTAAAAAAGAAAAAGCACTTTTAACTGTTTGCCTGTCTATCTGCTGCTATTTACCTGTCAGAATGAGTTCATCACAAAGCCAAACAAGTGCTAACCGCAGAATAGGTCACAGAGAACTCTACTTATGTGTTACTTTTTTATGTTGCCTTACAAAGAAAAGCTGCTTTACATCAAACATATTTTACCACACACTGTAATCTTTTTAAAAGCCACCAAGTAGCTAAGGTTCAAACCGTGCTGACTTTCGTTTTACCTCGGGCTTCGACAAAGAGGTGCAGATGTGCTTCATTTTTACTTTACCATACAGGTAGCATTAGGTCACAAGGTCAGTAAATGCATTATCTCTTTTATGAAATATGTAAAATCCGCGCTTATGGATTAAAATATGTGTACATGTATATAATATATGTATAATAAAAGCTGCTGCGCTACGGACACTGGGGTCAAAATGTATGTGAATGAGTGTGCAGCGCTCGGGGTCACCAATAAGTGAACTATCAAATTATTGAATATGTGTTACCAAAACAAAATATAGGTGTTTATAATCCTTATTATTATCCTGCATTATCTGCTACCATACCCTGGTGGTAGCCAGAGAAATATTAAATACCAAATTTCACTTTGTGCAAAAGTGCAATGAACTAAACCTTATTATAATACAATTCCTTGTTGCAATCAATTAGTGTCATATAAACGTGCATCAAATCAATTCAAGGGTCATATATGCAAGTGATGAATAATAAAGTGAGTCCAAAAAAGGAAACTCCTCATGGTGTAGTCGGCAAACATTTATTTAAACACCTATATTTTTGTTTTGGTAACACATATTCAATAATTTGATAGTTCACTTATTGGTGACCCCGAGCGCTGCACACTCATTATCTCTTTTATGTTAGAATCTCGTGGGAAATAGGTCTCCATTTTGCATGCATGTTCTTCACCGTGGTTCTACTATCTCCCCTTGACGTGATTTACCAGAACCACATATTCCACATACTCTGCCTGTCGGGTGGTTCTATAAACACTACAACACCTCACAACAACAATCACTGAGGAGCTGATGCCACCTAAGTCCCTGCATAGTTGAGTAGTTTTTAGGGGTTTTGTATTTGCATCAGTGTGAGCTCCCCTATTTCTCTTTTTTTCCAACCCTCCTCGTGTGGACTAACCTACAGTGAACCACCCACTCAAGGGCCTAACTTATTTTCATAGCAGAGCAACAGTTTTGCGCACTGTTTACTTTAACTACTGCAGGAATCCAGTTTCATGCCAGCCACGGATGTGTATGGAGACCTCAGACTTGTGTGTGGCCCCCAGAATGGAACGCTGGTGCTGCCTCCTGGAGGACTCCCAAGTAGTACAGCAATCGAACCCTGACAATAGTTCTTTCCCACTCTACTAAGATGTGTTATTTATTGTTGTATGTGTCTCCATTGGGGCAAAAAGAAAGGGCCTTAAAGGACAATAACAACCTACTTGTGCTTGTTCCACAATACTAGTACTTTGTTTTGGATAAAGTGGGGAAGGATTGGAGCCTCTATCATGTTTTTATTGCCATACATGTACTATTAAGATAGAAAGTGATGTAAAATATCTAAGGGGTCAAATACAATTATAGAAGCACTAAGGAAAGGATAGAATTTTTTCATTGCTTTCCTGTACTGGTGACAACTGCACTGCTCCTTTTTTGTACAGGTGTCAAAGGGAGAGGAAGTTAGGAAAGAAATCTTACCAAAACGGTAACAGACAGGAATAAAAACCTTACAGAAGTTGTTACTGTTCCTTACTCAATCCAAACCAAAATTAATAATTTTTGCTAATCCTAGGTTTTAAATCTGTGGCACATGAGTTCAAGAAGGCTGAAAATACTTTTGGGTGCTTACAAATTATTATTTACCCAGAGGTCCTTCTTCTGCAGTAAACTGTGCTCGAATAAAAAAAAAATGATTTTACAGATGATAAGAGTATAAACTGCCCCTGCAATACATTTTCGGCTCCCCACCTGTATTAAACATTGGGTTTTATATGATAGAGTGATATATTGCCTCATGGTAAATAGCAATGTGGTTATTAATTTTACACACCAGAACACACCATATACCAGTTTAATAACTTTCACAACATATGCAAAATGCTTTCACACAGCGTGTTTTTATATGAATATTTTATTTCTTTGATCATAGCTGGTTTTGATTAGTCAGACAATTTTGTAATTACATTAGCTCAGGAATACAGGAATGTATAACTTGCTGCCTTATTTTAATTCTACTAGGAGTTCAAATACATTTTAGGTTAATGAAAGCTGGTGTGCCAGGACGACACAACCTCTAACATTAATTATATTAGCAGAGTCTCTGCTTCTAGTCATTTAGTATCCACAGCAAGAGCTATATGCATCAGACGCTGAGAATTTCAATTTACATGCTGAGACCTTCAGAATCAAATACAAGTGTAAAAACGCCTTACTCAGCTAAATATGTTCTTCGTGGGTTCCAATTTAAATGTAAAAGAAAACCAGTAACAATTGAGCATATGCAAAAATCTAAGGGGCATATTTATAAAGCATTGATATAAGGTGAGACACAAATAGCGAAAGATTCTCCTGCAGTGATCTTGTGCTGCATTCAATTTTAACCTACCCTATTAAACACTTTCTAAGGTGATGGTCTGAACGGGCCCTTGCAGTCACAAGGCTGGCAAAAAAACCTTATCTTTGCGTTAAAGTTTTGTGAATTAAAAGTGTTTTTTATCCACGTAATGTCAGACAGGAAGAATTGGACCTCAGACCCCCAGGATCCAAAGTCAATTTAAGTTAATTATTAGACAAGTAAAAGGCTTCATTTACATGGACGTGCACAGCCTTACAGCATGCACATCTGTGCAGAAATCTGCGCCTGGGAGGGATAGTCTGCGTCCATGGGCATGCATCCTTACCTGTATGGAAGTGCGAATTCAGGTCAGCATGTAGACGCATGCAGCTACACCCTGCCATACAGATTTATAGGCGGCTGCACACAGTTACATGCAGCTAGGGTTGCCACCTGTCCAGGATTCACCCGAACAGTTCGGGTTTTGAATGCTCTGTTCGGGTTTCATAGCAGCAGAAACCCGGACACAAGATGTCAGGCAGACAGGGGCAACCAAAATTAAGATAGGCGCTACTGGCCCCCCACTGAAAATAGTCTCACCTGTAATATTTGCATATGAGTGGGTGGCGCTATTTAGATATGAATAAGCCACGACTAATTTTCCCCCAAAATTGTCTGCGCATCTCTAGAGTGTTCGGGTTTCGCTTGAAGAAAAGGTGGCAACCCTACATGCAGCACCTGTTCATCCCGGGTGAAGTCTTCTCCATAGACGTGCACGTCATACAGCTGTGCACATCCGTGTAAATTAGGCCTTTTACTTGCCTTCTAATTTAGCTTTATTTGACTCTGGACCCTGGAGGTCTGAGGTCCAACTGTTCCTGTCTGACATCATGCTAATAACAAACACGCTTAATTCAAAACATTTAACACAAAAGATGAGGATCTTTATTGCCAGCCATGTGATTGGAACGGTTCATTCAAACCATCATGCTAGAAAGCATCATTATTGGGGTGGGGTAAAATTTAATGCTGTGCAGGATGCGTTTTACTTTATTTGTCCTTTTTTTTTCCTTCCTACAAATCATAGCATAGACATGTGATTAAAAGTGCACTAATTAAAATTATTTTTGCGTTTTTAGTGAGTCTTTAATGCGTCATCATTGACTACAATCTATGGGTTTCAAGAAGGGCCCGTCTATACCATTCTGTTAGAAAATGCAAATGATGTTTTTAATGAAGTGGGTAAAATGCAAACATGAAATTTTGTAACGTTCGTTTTCAAGAACTACATGGAAGGTGCAGAATTTTTCAAAAACATACCACACTATACTGTAATGCAATGCACTAATGTGATGGGCTTCATAGATTGGAAACTACTTAACCTGAGGTTTTGGGACATTGTGAACATACATTTTTGCCCATTGTAACCAGGCTCTAATACGACCTGCATGCAACCATCAGTTACATTAAATCATGTCTGTGAAGGTTTTCAATCATCCAGGTCATTGTATAGCTGTAAAAAATTAATCAAAGCAACTGGTTTTGCTGTATTTTTCTTGAAGACGTTTCACTGGTCTTCAATTCAGAATTGAGAAAGTTAGTCGGATGACTGGCGAAACATCTTCAAGAAAAATACAGCCATTTCAGTTACTTTGATTTTATTTTTATTTTTTACTGATATACCATTAAATCATGGTTCAGAATACTTCCAAATACAACAGCACCTCTGCCACCTGCCAGGGTTGCCAGATAGGGAGTCCAGGCCTGCTTGGAATGTCACTGAGATGTTCCAGTTACTTGCAGCACATAGGCGAGTGCTGTTCTATGCAAAATAAAAAGGTAATTGGGCCTTTATACCACATTTGCATAGACTTTTGCTTTCAGTGTGCTACTCTTTGGAAATAGTTTAACATTATATGTCACTCTGGAATAACTAGAGCAGATTCCCAGGTTTAAGAACGAGAATTGGTAATTGCTAGTTAGAGTTGTAATGGGAATATCAGTTATGCAACATAAACACAATGAATGGCAATAGCAATAATATGCTACAAGACATTCACCTTTTCAGGCAACCCAGCTGAATTGTTCTGAAGATCACCTACAATTATTAATCAGCTCTAATGAGATTAGCCTCAAAGAACTCTGGAAATAGCTAAATATTACATAATTGCATGTCTTATAACTCCCTGCCGAGGTCAGCAGTTAACGTGATGTCCGGCATTACCAATCCAGCCTGTGGAAAGCATTGTAGGAAATAATTAGCCCATCAGCTTAAAAGCTTTAAAATACCTGACCTGTAATACAGAATTTCAGTGTGAAGCCATCCTTGGAATAGCTTCCAGATTGGGACAAGAAAATGTTCCTTGGTCACAGGAAAGTAAAAGGAAATCTTCAATTCAAATCAAGTTTACCATGCATCCAGTATGTCAATCTATCTTTATAACTACATGACGTCACTCTATCTTTACAACTACAGTATATGATAACATGGTGTGCAGCATTTTTGTTCATTGATAGAATATTTGTTAGGGATGTCCCAGTACCAGTATCAGGGCTGACGCAGGGCATTTTCATGAGTACTTGTACTCGTGAAATTGCAGCCAAACTAAAAGGTCGATACCAGCCCTTTAATTTTTTACACAAGAGCAGCTGCCCGAAGTCCCGTGATTGCTGAGGACCTCAAGCAGCCTGCTGGGGATCTCACGGCAGCTGTCTTTGACAGTGCCGGTTCGGCCCGGATCTCCTCCTTCCTGCTGTCCGCAGACTGGCACAGCAAGGCACAGCTCCACACCCGCACGTACAGCCCTGGAGTCTGGCACAAGCCCAGATCCACCCATTCAGCCCTAGAGAGCCCAGCACAAACCTGGATCCACCCGTTCAGCCATAGAGAGCCCGGCACAAGCCTGGAACCACCCGTTCATTTTCAGTTTTTTTAAAACAATAAAATGAATCTAAAGTGCAGCGCTAGCAGTGGCGTCGCTACAGGGGGGCAAGGGGGGGGGGGGATTGCCCCCCCTAGGTTTTCACTTGCCCCCCCATGTGCCCCCCGCCAGGGATCGGCAAGGTGTTTGTGACTTGTCCTTGTAGGGTCCGCCGCGTTCTTACGGAACAGTTGGTACGTCCCAACACCACCGTCCAATTTGATGTTTTGGTACCTTCCTGCCCACGTGCAGGAAGGGTTTTTTCTCAGGGGCGGCCGCGGAGCTTTCACAGCAGAGTGGCAGAGCTTGATGGCTGTTCGTGGCTGTGTGTAGTGAAGTCAAGTCACTGCACTGGTAAGCCTGCGCAGATCTGGAGCTGGGGGGAAGGGAACAGCAGCAGCAGCTGAGTGAGATGTGTCTGGGGCTGGGGGGATAGCGGCAGTTGAGGCTTGGTGTCTGGCCTGGGGCTGGGGGGACAGCACAGCAGCTTAGTTTATATGATAGAAAAAGGAAAGAAAAAAGATGTTTTTTTTGGGGCACCTAATGACAAATCCAAAGCAATTTAGTAAATAAAGTTAAATTAATAAGAAGTAAAAAATATGTAAAAAAATTAATAAAGTTAAATAAATAAAAAGTAAAAATGTAAAATAAAAGTTAAATACATAAAAAATACAAAAATGAAGTTAAATAAATAAAAAGTAAAAATGTAAAAAAATACAAAAAAAGTTTTAAAAAATAAAAAGTTAAATAAACTAAAATTAAAAATCCACCATAAAATTAAAGGCCCCAGACCCTGCGAACACACGCATTTAAAAAACAAAAACATAACATAAAATAAAATATATATTTTTTAATACTCACCTGATCCCTGGATCCACCGACAAGTGCAGCCTCCCGTCTCCCATGCTGTCAGAAGCTGCATACATCGTGTGCTGGTTACTAGTTAAACCAGCACGCTGTGTGTAGCTTCTGAGAAGATACACTATTAGCGTAGCGGGAGCTATGCAAAATGCGCAGCCGGCTTCCCCGCTATGCTAATAGAGTATCTTCTCAGAAGCTGCACGCCGGTTTAAGTAGTAACCAGCACACGCTGTATGCAGCTTCTGCCGCAACTGCAGGGCGCAGATGCCAACCGCAATTAAATCAGCTCTCGGCGCCCATCGGTTGCGACATGCAATGAAAATGATTAGTGCCCCCCAGATCTGACTGTGGTATCTTATGTGCCCCCCCTAAATATTGTTCCTAGAGTCGCCACTGAGCGCTAGTAATAAACTCAAACATCAAAACTACTAAAACGCTCCTCCAGTGCTGTGCTCAATAAACAACATGAACAATTATACAGCACTTGCACATTAGATTTATAACAACACTACCTATTTGGTAACTACAAAATATCTAAACCACCACAGACTGTTTATAAGAATATGCAGTATATCAATATTCCAAAAGTTATATTAGTATGATCAGGCTCCCTTGTACCCCTTCTTGGGTTTAAATGTCTTCCTGGAATACTTGAAAATATTGACATTCTTCCTGCCAATCTCAAGAGAAGGAATATGGAGCAGCACATAGCATAAAACTGTTCAACAAAACTTTAATAAAATACAATAAAAACATATAAAAATACACTTACATACTCTTGTGCACATACATCATGCACATAAATCAGAGCACATACTTCCCAAGTATTGTGTAAATTCAAAGTATTGCCGATGACCCAGCTGACAGCTTTCCTCCCTGGGTTCGGCAGATCGCTCACAAGGCTTCTTCTCGGTATGTATGCGTGTGAGGTCATGCTCTCCCTCATACATGTGTGATGAAAGTGAGGGAACATCTTCCCAATAAAGATACATAGCAATAAAAACTTACCAGGAGTTCTAACTCTTTCCAAAACTAGAAGAAATAGTTTTAGCTGGATTTACACATTCCAAAACTAGAAGAAATAGTTTTAGCTGGATTTACACATAACACACAGCCTCCTTTATACCAATATATACTAATAAAAAGCTTGGTATACTTAGGCAGAATGTTTATCAGTAAACATAATATATCAAGTAAATGTCTATGGCTGTGGTAGACTGCTCTGCCCCCTAGCACCACTGAAGTTTCGTCCTATAGATTCAATCTGACTATTGAAAACCTGAACAAAGTGTATGCTATGTGAACCATGTTTGCCACTTCAAAATGCCCATTACCGCTTAATCATTACCATTTTTAATAAATAATTGGCATCTTTGGCATTTCATTTAGACCATCTGGTACCCTTAACAATAAAATCAATGGTTTTGGTCACTATTAGTACTGCAAGGGTGAAACCCTCATAATGGGCAGAATTAAATAATATCTATCAAGAAAGAAATATGTGGTCTGCCATTGCTGGTTTCCAATTGGATTTGCAAGCTCTGCGTGTTATCGTCATTAGCTTAATCCTTACTACTAGGCAAGTAACAGACCTGGAACAAGTATGTGCATATCAGGGGTCCTCTTCCAGGTTAGTTACTGGCAAAGTTGCAAAGGAAGAATAATCATCAAAGCCCCGGAGTTTGCATTTTCAAATACTAGTCAGCACTGGCTACCATCATATTTGAATACATGAAGTTTCCAAGATGACTGCCAGAAGATGATCTATGCACCACCTGTAGGGAACCAGGCTTTCACCAAGCTACTGATTAACATAATTTGCTATAAACCCGGTTCTGAAAGCTGTTGCCTTCATTTGGAGGAACCAGTCACGGATCTATGTGTGGCTACCTATTCAAAACCATTAAAGTGCATCTAAACACAAATCCAAAAATATGTGTTCTTCTATGATCTGTTAATGTATGGGTGTAGAATGATTTTTTTTTGTGTGGTGGCTTTTTTTGACAGTAATTTCCCCTGGCAATAATGCCTGACAGAAAGAGCTATACTCAGGGCCTTCTAGTAATAAGGGGCAATGCTCACGTACAGTGTCACCCTAATATATGCGGTTCTGATTACATTTCATTTTCTAATCACATTTCAAGTTCTAAGTGCACAGTGGTGCAATCCGTTTGTACCATGTCGCAATGCACTGAGCTGAAAAAAAGTACTGCTTGCCATACTTTTTTTAGCACACACCACCGCAAAACAGGGGAGTGAACTCAGCCCATCCGGAACAGGTTAAATTGCCTTGTCTTGCGTTGCGGCTGCGCTGGAAAAAACTGCTAGAGCAGTCTCAATGCATCGGGTGTTTACCCTCATTGGGACTGCCCTCATTGTGAGTTGTCTCCCTTGGTAAAGTCATAACATGTTTCTTTAGATAAATACCCCCAAATTAAACAAATTTTATCTCCTATCAAAAGGGTTCAGTAAACTTCAGGCATTTTTGGTAGGTGGTAGAAAAAGAGTAAGGAATAAGAATAAAAAATCTCACCAATTTCTTAAATTATTCTGATAAACCATTCTGTAAGCGTAATTACAATTAGGGCCTGTTCGCACCGAATCTGTTGTGTTACAAACTGTTTTCCAAGGATGGTAATACAAGAGCAAGGAAAAATAAATTGACGTGAATGGGAATGTTCACATTGGTGCATTGCGATGCTGTCTGTTGTGCTGGAAAAAAAAAATGGTGCATGCCCTACTTTTTTCAGCACAACGCAACCCAATGCTGCAAAAACGCGTGCCAATGCAACGCAATGCAAGCTTTAGTGAAGTATGTTCACTCTGGACATGTCATTTCACATAAAGCTTCACCAAAAAAAGAAAAAAATAATCCTAAAAATCTCAATGGATCAGATTGCACAGAAATCTAAAGGTTTAGTCGCAAGGCAAAGAGTGTGAGTACCTTCTGAATTTGGTGTGAATGGTCACGTAATGATATTCATGACAGCGCTTGTTATCTAGAAAGTAATATTAATCATTGATGATTTTATATTTTTTTTACATCATACTGTTTTCTTATGAGTCTCGAATGTATACCTGTGAGGTCTGGACAGCATTTTATGAATAATCCATTCCTCTAGCGAGCATTCCCTTAAATGAAAGAGCGTAAACTAAAGCCACAATCATATACCAATCCCCCCCCCCACCTTTAGTGAGTGTACACATTTTGGCAGTTTAAATAAAATAATGATGTACAGGCGATGTTTAAGCGTTAATAGAAGCAATTCTATCTGGTTACCATGCTAATTAGAGGAAATTGAATTTGTATTTGTATTACAGCTAGCAGAACATAAGATGAATGAGCAGAGCAAATGGATACACTTGCATAATCAGATCCTGGCACATAAAGCTTTCATTTCCTTTGACCAATCTATAAATCAAATGTTATCCCTCATGAAGAGGCTTGGTGCCTTGAGATATGTTGGATCGGAAAACACAATTTATCACTTGTTCCTTTGTGGCTTACATTGTATGGATGACTGCTGTACATACCAATGAAGAGATTGCTTCAACATTAAAAAAGTCAACTTCAAGAAATCATCCAATAAACAACCCAATAAATGGTTTGACAAAGAATGCAGAACACTAAGAAACAACTTACGAACAGTCTCAAATAAAAAACACAGAGACCCCGACAACACCGACCTGAGGATCACTCATGGCGTCCTACAGAAAAACTACAAACAAATCCTCAAAAAGAAAAAACAAAACTTCCTCTCCAAAAACCTTCAACAATTGGAAGAGACTCTTCAGGAAAACTCTTTCTGGGAAACCTGGAATCAAATCGGCTCAGTATCCAAGAAAAACAACCTCAACATCAAAAATGGCAACATCTGGCTCCACTACTTCAAGAGCCTGTACAAAGATATTCCCAAAGAGAAGCTAACTGTGGAACAAGAACACATCATCAGAAGACTAAATGAACTGGAGGAAAAAATCAAGGATTTCCAAAACCAATTAGATACAGCCTTTACACTCCGAGAAGTAGCAGAGAAAATTCAAGATATGCGAAGTAAAAAAGCCAGCGGGATGGATGGAATTCTTCCAGAGATGATGAAACACAGCTCCCAAGATGTACACGCCGCAATATGTAAAGTCTTCAACCTGTTCCTGAGCGTTGGGCTCTACCCTCAAGTATGGAACGAAGGCCCCATAACACCCATCCATAAGAGTGGAGACCAATATGATCCAGCCAACTACAGAGGGATATGTCTCAGCAGCATGCTGGGAAAACTGTTCAATAGTATTCTACACCCATCTACACCCTGCACAGTCTTATCAAGAACCATATCCACAATACAAACATGGGAAAATATTTGCCTGCTTGGTGGACTTTAAGAAGGCCTTTGACTCAGTGTGGCACCCAGGCCTGTTCCTCAAACTACTGGACAGTGAAATAGGAGGGAAAACCTATGACGTCATCAAGAGCTCATATAATGAGTATAAAGGTGAATGGGAAGAGAACAGAGTACTTCCGGCAGGCTCGTGGAGTTAGACAAGGCTGCAGCTTAAAGCAGAACTATGAGGCGAGTGCTTTTCACTCACCTCATAGTTCTAGCCGACCTGTGACAATGAGACTGTCACAGGTCGGCTCAGTAGATCGGGAAGTGAGCGAACACATACCGGCGTTCGCTCACTTCTCGATCCTGTCACAGCTACTTGCCGTGACGGGAGTGGCTGGATTCCCCCCTCCCTGCTCCGATCCTCCAGCGCTGACTGGCGGAACGGACGGGGGGAGGGGGCGGGTACAGCTGGCTCTGCCTCTAGATAGGCAGAGCCAGCTGTCACTCACGCAGCTGGGCGGATCCAGACATAATTGTTGGGATCCGCTTCAGCTGCGGCGTCTCAGTATACCGCGAGCTGTAGCTTGCGGTATACTGAGCTTAGGGTGACGGAAGGACGCTAGTTTGTGTCCTCCCGTTACCCTAAGGAGAACAATGGGGAAAAGCCCTAACCCCATAGTTCTCCTTTAAGTCCAACCCTCTTTAACATCTACATTAATGGACTGGCTGAAGCTCTCGAATCCTCCTCAGCACCAGGACTAGCTCTACATGACACCGCTGTGAAGTTCCTGTTGTATGCAGATGACCTCCTATTACGGTCACCAACAGAGAGAGGTCTACAAGACAGCCTGGAAGTGCTGGAGAAATACAGTGCAGCATGGGCACTACCCATCAACCAAAAGAAAACAAAAGTCACGGTTTTCCAAAGGAAGAACACAAAAACCAAGAGTTCTTCTTTCACACTTAACAACTGCACTCTCGATGAATCCAACAGCTACACGTACCTTGGCCTAGAAACAAACCAATCAGGAAGTTTCAAGCCAGCCATAGAGGCCTTAAGAGACAAGGCGTGTAGAACCTTCTATGCCATCAGAAGAAAACTCTACAAACTAAAACCACCTGTAAGAGTCTGGCTTAAAATCTTTGATAATGTCATCACTCCAATCCTCCTTTATGGCAGTGAAGTATGGGGCCCCATCACCTATCCAGACCAACCCAAATGGGACACCAGCCCAACAGAAATATTCCATCTGGAATTCTGCAAGCACCTCCTCCAAGTCCATTGGAGCACCTCTAACAATGTTTGCCGGGCTGAGCTGGGCAGATTCCCCTTACTTCTTGCAGTACAGAAGAGGACACTATCATACTGGGACCACCTAAACAACAGCAGCCCCAACTCATACCATCATAAAGCACTACTGGCCAACAAGGACTACTCCAAACCATGCGGGCTGCAACAACTCATCAGCACCTTGTCCATCCAAAGCTCCCATGAATGCAGCCTGACAAAACATCACATAAAAGGACCTAATTAATGGATTCCAGAGAAAACTATATCAGAGAATGGAGAAATTAAATAGCAAACTAACAGAAACTCATAATTTACCAATCATTACAGAGGGAATACAAACTGGCCCCATACCTGGAGATACTACAAGACCCCAAGGACAGACAAATCCTAAACCAGTACAGACTGAGCACCCACAGTCTTGAAATTGAATCAGGGGGCATAGACAGACCTACAGACCCTACTTACCCCTGGACTTACCAATTCCCCCCATATAATTCTGGAGTCCATCCCAAACTTTCAGAGTGTGTTTGAGAATTGGGTTATACAGATTCCCTCTGGTTGGGGGGGGGGGGTAACCAGGGAAGGTTGAGGAGAGATATCGGGGAGCATGAGTAAGCCTCCAGAGACACCCAAAGGGGCATTTCTGATTTCCCAAACCAGAGCACGAGAGGAGTCAGTTGTTGAATTGAATTTTAATTGAATTGATCAAGAGAGAGAGAGGGAGAGTATATATAAATGGAGAGGACAATGTAAGCTAAGTATAAAGTGTTAAAGTGACACTAAACTCAGGAGTTAAATCTTAGAAATGTATTCAAGTACCTGGACTATTAACAAGACTATTAACAAGACTATTATTATCTTATTTGTGCATCACTCGGCTG
Organism: Nanorana parkeri; assembly: GCF_000935625.1. Lineage (NCBI taxonomy): Eukaryota > Metazoa > Chordata > Amphibia > Anura > Dicroglossidae > Nanorana > Nanorana parkeri. The sequence continues at coordinate 245,800 of NW_017306781.1, read as the reverse complement.
ATCCTCAAATCATCTTTGAATTGGTGCCGACACTGTCCTTCCTTCTGGAGGGTGGCTACTTTTGTTCCCCATGGTCCCTGTGTGTGTTGTAAAGTAGCCTACACTCCAAGATCGCTCCCATGATGGACTACAATCTCAATACAAATTAGTAAACCAAACATGAGATTGTAATCCATTACGGGGGCGAGCTTGGAGTGGTGGCAACCACGGCTCATTTATCTGCAGATCAAACTTCAACTTAAAAAAGAAAAAGAAAAAAGTTTTTTAATATAATACTAAAATGTGTTCCTATTTAACCCTTTTTTTTTTAGGTGAGGCCCATTCACACCAAAACTGCATTAAAAAAGGCATATAAAACTTGCATGTGTTTACACGTGTTTGCATTTTTTTTTTTTTTTAAGGAAGTAACATCACTCCTACTTTTAAAGGAGAAGCATTTAATTTATTGCGGTGTGAAAAAATGCAGCCTGCTCTACTTTTTTTCTAAAGCGACCCACTGATGTGAACTACACCATTGAAAATCACTACTTTCTATGTACAGTAAACTCTGCGTTATCCAGCATCTACGGGGATTGGTAGACCTCGGATAAATATAGTTTCTGGTTGCTTGAAAGTTACTATTAAAAATAGGTCTAGCTAATGCCATACCCCATACTACACCATACCATAACATAAACTCTGTATTAACTTCATATTAATGTTGAAATGCAGAAAAAGACAAATAGACACACTTAAAACAAATTACGACAAATAGGCACATGATCGTTTCCAGGATAATACATTCCGCAGATCAGCAGAACAGTACACAAGAGGATTTTTTTTTCTGGTTAAATGAGAGTTCTGGTTAGTTGAATACCGCATTACAGAGAGTTTACTGCATATGCATTTTGAATGAAAAAACTCATCAAAACGCATTGGGTGGAAATTAATTCTTAGGGTTTAGGTTTAGCTGTTTTTTATTACATATTTTGTCTATAGAAAACCAATATATGTATTAATTTGTTAGCTTAAAGCGACATTATACCTTCCTTTTTTTAATTATCTTTTTTGTATGGTGGCCAGACTTGCTGAAAAAAAAGTTAATTTATCTTTAATTTTTTTAATTTCCTCGTTCTCTAGTGGTATCCAGACCGCAAGCCCGCCCGCCACCCTGTACGTGTGCCTCCAATAGCTAGCTGACTGCTGTGAAGGCACCCGTACGTGCATTATCACGGTCCCGCCCGCACCTAGCTGTGTGCGCCCATAGAGACAGTCGCCCATGCCCCCACCTTGCAGTCACAGCTTGAATGACAGCAGAAGGAACCTATGGCTCCTCTACCCCCAGTTCCCTCCCCCATAACCAGGAAGTTCGGGGAAACCCGTGTATCTTCCTGGTCGCGGTGGAGGAGACGAGCGGCTGCAGGTAAGTGTGGGGGGATGGGGTGTTTTTTGCCTTGATGCAGAGAAAGCAAAAACCACCTAGCCTTTAATACTAGTTTAAGTAATGACAATGTTATTGCCGAATATGCCAGGAGACAAGTAAAAACTTAAAGGAGGAGAACTGAAGGCAAAAACTCTTTTTTTTTTAGTATAACCCGTCATCTATTTTATGCCCTGTGGCTCCCCATTGGGGATATTTCCCTTAACTTCCTGTCCCAAAGCCACAACAGGAAGTGAGAGCAAATCCCCCCAGTGATCAGCAGGGTCACCAGAACCAGTTTTGCCACTGGAAGATTTCCCGTCTATTCCTGTTCTGATGACAACCCAAAATATGGATCTCTCTTTCACTTTCAGTTATAATCGTCATCAGGACAATTAGAGAGGGCGAATCTCCTTAATGGGGTTATGGACAGCAATTCAAAACCTGACAGGTGTTCTAGTCCCTCTCCACTCTATCCAAAAGTTAAAAAATAAATAAAAAAATTCAGTTGCACTTCAACAAAAATGTAAAAAATTATCTAAGGGGTATACAGGTGCAAGAGCTGAAGTGGTTAAAGATGCACTACCTACATTTACCATATGACCCAAGTACAATTACTTCTGCAAATTCTTTTCTCACGTCAAAAACATGTCATTCTCACATGCCAAGGTTATCTGAAAGCCAACCAGTATTACACAAGGAACTGGCCTGGGAGGTTTATCTTTAGTCATTTCCAACCGGCCAGTATCGCTTGTAATTCCAGATGACCAGATTACCTGTTGAAAAAAAAAAGATTCTGTTGTTCTTGACATTTGTGCGACTGCAGTTTTTTGTTGCCTGAGCTGTGCGTCCTATAGTATATCTGGATTGTGCATATCTCTGTACTGAAAACAATGGCAGGAGCAAGTTACAAGTACTGTAATTTGCACTTGGATTTCCGGTCTGCTTCTTGTTCGGATTGTGGTCTCCTACAACCAACACCTGTATGGGGAAACCTAGATAATGTAGATTCCAAAACATCCACATTCCGCCTGCTACTGCCGGAAGGTTTCTATGTAACAATATTTGTTATTATTTCTGCTGGGAATTCGGTTAAACTTTAACAAGGTAATCGCTGTCACCCTATTAACTAGTAACTGCAGTGTTCTAGCTCTCTGAATGCACGCTGCATGTCTTGACCTCTCTGAGGCTGAATTCTCATATAGCATTTGCGTTTCCTGCGCAGCACGTAAACGGTAAAATCTTTAATCTGGACGGATTCCGCTATTATATAACCACGAACGTGCGGTATCCGCCATAATATCATAGTTACATAGTATTTGAGGTTGAATAAAGACATAAGTCCATCAAGTCCAACCTATTGCGAAACATATCGTGATTGTACTATTTTGTGCGGTAAGAAACTGCCGCAAAAGTCTGAACAATGCACATTAAAGTGCATCGTTTTTTATGTTTAGAGTGGTCCATATGGCCGAATACGCGCGGACAACCGTTTCTGTGTGAATGGAGCCTTAGACAGTACAGACAATGAATATTAAAGAATGCAGGACTAAACAAAGACTGACCTAGAGGTTAGGCTTAGTTCGCACCAGAACCAATGCGTTTTCCCACGATGTTGCCGCGGTTTTAGTCTTTGTTGGGGCAGCTTTTTTTTTAACTTAACATGGGATTTCAGGTGCGTTCAGTTTGCATGCATTTTTTATGCATTCCATCGCGATCCGATGCAGCTAAAATAGTGCAAGCTGTACTTTTTCTGGCTGCATCAGAACAGACTATTCTGGTGTGAACAGAACACCAGAATCCCATAGGAAAGCACGGGGGTGCGTTTTTGATGCAGCTCAACAACAGAAAGGGCTGCATCTGGTGTGAATGGGTCCTTACAGGGGCAGAGTAAATATATCCTACCTATAATATTGTCAGAGCTTCTGAACCAGAGACTGCAGGTAATATGCAGAATATATATCACCACTGTGATTATGCTACCAGTGTAGATGAAATGGTGCTTTAAAGAACAACTCAGGGCAGAATAAAAATGAAGTCTAGCAGTGCAGCTATCCCTGCACTGGAGGGGTTAAGTGTTCGTTTTGGTCTGGGGTGTATAATAAGGAAGAAATTCTCACCCGATCCTCAGTCCTGCCAGGCTGCTAGACTGGTCCCCACAGCCTCTTGTCCCCCGGTCTCCAGTGGTTTAAGGACCATGTGAGGACGCCGAGGAACATTTCACAGCCGGAGCAGGGGGGGAGGGGGAAGAGAGGTAAGCGGTCACCAATGTGGGACTGAGGGTTGAGTGAGTGTATCTTTTTTGTTTTTGTATTTTTATACACTCTAGACCAAATTGAACTTAACCTTTGCAGTGCAGGGCTAGCCCCACTGCAAGGGTTAATTTTATTTTTGCCTGGAGATCTTTAAACTTGTCAGTTTGTGCTCTATGCATATGAATTCCCAACTAAACATTAATATCGCAAACTATTTAAAGAGACACGGTCGTCTTACCAAGTCATGGCGAAGTCAGAGTGTCTATGTAAAGGCCCCCCTCTGACCACTTATACATTCCTCTCCAGTGCTTCGCTATCATCCTGCCTCTGTGGCCACCACTGCCAAATACCTGGTCCTTATGGGTAAGGGAAAGCATGTCACTTCCACCCACGATGTAGTGCTGGGGTCTAGTGGACAATTGCTAAGCCAGAGAACTGCCACATGAGGGAGGGTGTGATGTAACTGCTCCCTTTCAGACCTGGATACCTTTGAGTATGGAGAAGCATAGGACTTATCACAAGAGGTTAAAGAGAACCTATTGCTTTCCACTGAATGGCCATGTTTTTGTAGAGTTAACCCATTTAACCTTAATGGCAGCCTATGCTTTAGACCAGTGGTCCTCAACCTGTGTAACCTCAAGACCCACATTTGTCCTTGGTCATTAAGTTGTGACCCAAGCTGCACTGCAATGGAACACCTTGTGGGCTGCTGTGCTGTGACGGCGCTCCATCCATATGTGCATCCACTTGTACAGCTTCCTTGCATGCTCTGAGGTTCCAGGAGCCAGATTATAATGCCACTCCAGTCCAGTGACCCTGTACGCTCACTCGCGTACAGGGTACGTGAGTGAGCTGTAAGCAATGCAAGTATGGATGGAGCTCCCTCGTGGCCATACCTCCAGCTCACCCCACCTCAAGCTGACACTCAGCACCGCGCAGCATATTTTGAATCACTGCTTGGCGTGAGAACTGACAGCCCTGCACTAGGGGGAGGCTGAGGAGCCTATAAAAGTGGAAGGCACATGGGGACCCACTGAACACAGGGTCGCGACCCACTTTTGGGTCACAGCCCACCAGTTGAGAACCAAGGCTTTAGACAACATGTAAATGCCAGCTTACATAAAACTAATCAGTACATTAATGTTGACAAATGTGATATCACCACTGGGGTGGGTACTGTAATACAACTTCAAGTTTCTGCCATGCGAGCTAGAACAGGAAATAAGCCTGTGTTTGGCAAACATACATTTTACTGAAGTTTTCAGAAAAAATGTAGCTTATGAGAAAAGTTTATTCTACAAGTCTCCAGTCTCCTCACAATGCCGTAGTAGATTTTCTCTATTCTTTGGGCTTTTATTCCCTGCCATTAACATTAAAATTTGGTTCCTCAGATATAAAATCCCTTGCAAAAATTACTTTACCCTCCCAGGATTTAAATGTTTGACTGCAGTTCACAGCAAAATGTATTTTACTTAAACGGAACTGACTGCACATCTCCAGACAGTGAATATGCCACACTTGGCTGTAAATTGTTTTCTGGCACCAGAACAATCTTTTGCATTATTTAAGCTGCAAGTATAATTTGGGATCAAAGCGGCATAACAGATATTAAATATTAAATAGCAAAAACAAAATCTGTTATCCCAGGCTTACTCGTTAAGTGTTGCTACTAGACTACATTTTGTTTTCGGTTTATCACACTATACGAAAAAACATTTACTCACAAGCACGATGATGATGCTTAAGTACCAGAACCCAGATGGGCTCCCTAAAACAAGCCTGTGTACATGTGTCATATCACCCCCCAAAAAACATATCAACCCCCTAGCTGCATGTGAGGCACTACCTCCAGTGCCACATCTTACCTCCAAGGTAATCCATGTCACAGAAACCTGCTGAAATCCACAAATTTTGGGCATGGGGAAAACATGCTTACTCTGTCCCCCATCTGACAATATAGTGATCTTTGCTTAAATGATCTATTGACGGGACCAATGTCACAGTGGAGGCAATGTGCCTACACTTTTATAGAACCTTTGGCTGGCCACCGTGGTGTGGAATGGAGGTGGGCAGTAAAATTATATTAAACATTTTATTTTTAGGAGCTGCAGCTCCTATGCAGCTACAGAGGTTTATTTTATTATTATGATTTATCACCTGTGTTCTTGAAAGTTGCATAATAAAAGAGAATTAAAATACATTTTTGCAGTTACCAGTGTTTCTTTTCATTGAATGAACTTACTACACCATAAAAGTGTGCAAAAATGACCCTTTATTACCATCTGATTGGTAAAATATGGAATGTCAATAAACAGGTTACCAGGAGGACTCTAGCTAAAAATACTGTATATTTCTTTCTATTTTACTTTGCATTGTAGTTAATGAGTACAGGAGCCAAAGTCAGTCCTATTCCTGCTAAATTAGGAAGGCTGCACAAAAATGATCATGATACTGTGCTGGACAAGTGGAAAAGCCTTGTGCACTTTATAACCATCAGAGCTGTATTTACTCTCTCTGCTGCAGCATCGCTAAAATCACATGTACAAAACAAGCGACAGCTTCCCCGCTGAACATTTAGCTCTGCTTGCCCAAAACAGGGCTAAATGTAGAAAACAACTACCTGCCCGGACCTGCATGTCCCGGGGATCGGGAGATAGGAATTCCACACTCCTGCTGCCCCTCTACTCCCTGCTGCCCCAAGGCCGGGCCTTGGTTGGCCTTGTGGGAAATACGGCCCTGATAACCAGGCTGTGTATTTTGGACCCCTTCATCTTGAAACATGATCCAGACAGGAATATGGGTTGGTATCATCATTATAAACGGTGGAATTCCTATACCCAAACAGCAGTATGCTTTCTGGTCTTCTTGATATAGGAATACCAGCTGTATGCTTGGCGAGTTGGGTTGCTATCTTGGGAAGTGGGCAAACACATTTTGTTTTTTTGTAAATGGCCTAAAAAATTTTAATTAAAAAAAAAGTGGATCAAAAAGTGAAGAAAATAACTGTGGGAACAAGGAAGATTTAATCTAATTTTAGTCAATCCCACCCAACCTACTTGTATATTTACATGTTATTAAAACCTAATGTACCTTTGTAAAATAAAGAAATAAATAGAACAACCTGGTGTGCATAAAAAGAGTTTCTTTAAATTTCCTACTTTTCCTTCTATTTTTGGCTCCGTAGCCCGAGAGTGACAATCTCTGCTGCAGGCTGAGGATAAAAACCACTGCCCTTTGTGTGAGAGCTGCGATGAATCTCCAGCGGCCTGTCCCATTCCCTGCATGGTCACAACTACTTCTCTTCATTCAGCATGGAGTGTGAGCATCACTGATGGAATTAGGAAGTGTGGCTAGGTGACGGTATCTCTGGAGTCCCGGAGAAAATTAAGGGAGAAGAAGCGTTCACACACAACTGCAAAATCACATTATACAACTAAGTATTTGAGAATCTCAAAGTTTGAAATCTTACTTGTGTTTCAGTATTTATTTCCCTCTGGAGGGGGAGATTTACTCTTCTACTGATGCCTGTCGACAAGCATTGGGATTTGCTGAAAAGACAAGTATATGAAGAATAGGTTAGATTTAAATGTTATTCAATACAATTTTATTCTGTGCAATACTAGTATCAAAAAATTCTGGGTGGCATGAGACTTGCAAGTTAACTAGACTAGACTTCTAAAGGGAATAGATGAAGTTTATAAAATGTAAAAAAATGTCTTCTGTGATTCAAGCAAAAAATACAAAACTGGCAACCAAAATAAACAATATATCATATTTATTCAAAAGAAAATTATTTTTCATATTAAAAAAAATGGATGAATATAGCCAAAAAATTTGTTTCAGCGACAAAAGTTAAATGAGTCCTCCAAAGTTTGGGTCCGGGTACCATATTAGACTGTTACCTTTAGAACATATAAGTATACAAAAACAAAAAGAGAAATGGGTAGTGTTTATCCAAAATCAGGTGAAGAAATATTGTAGAAAAGATATATATATATAAATAAATATAAATAAAACACACACACATACAATAATTTTTTCTTAGTACAATGGGAAAGAGATAGAATCTCTTATGCTTTTAATTCCTGTTTCTGTACCTATTTGAGAGAGATTTCCTTAACCAGGGGTAATTAGGACAGGAAGTCAGGTGTTGTCTATGTCCCCATGAGAGGAATGTGCTCTAACTTCCTTTCTTGGTTATCACTGGAACAGGAAGTGAGGGAAAATATCTCCATTGGGGTGACTTTTTCAACATTTTGCATTACTGTTACAAATCTGTCACTTGAATTGCTCTAACATCAAGTACAAAATGGCAAACAGCAAAACTTTGTAGACAAACTGAAAATTTGTGCCTGTGGCTGTATTATGCAAAGTAGCACACATCTCTGTGATAATACTATTACACAAAAATATTCTTACAGGATATAAATGTTAAGAAATATAAGTATGAATCGCATTAAAACTTGAATTTAATAAGAGTCTTTCATATACATTATTATTAAGTCAGGAAATGCAATAATGATGTGATTATACTGGGAACAATGTTGCCTAGATTTTACTTTGAAGAATGTTGAATCGTGCTGCCAAATACTTAGAGAATTAGCCATCTCAATGTAGCTAATGCCTTTATCAGTGATTTGCAGTGAACCTGCAGTGATACCATGCCCTTCATCTTCAATGAGGAAAGCTCTTTACCAACACTACTGCTTAATTGCTCCAGGCTGCAGCTGGGCTGTAAAACATTGTTATAGTTAACTTCTGAAAGTGAAAATTGAGGTAAGGGACAAAAAAATAGAGACTTTTGCAGGGTCTTCCAGGTTCCCAACATGAGCATCAATAACACACATGAGTTTTCAATCCATTTGCAGAGTAACTTTGTACAAAATAAAATCATTTCATGATTGGGGGCACCAACGTATATCTTAGGCCCCTTTCACACGTGCTGATCAGGAGAGGATTTGTGCATGGATCCTCTCCTGATCACAGCAGTACAGAGCACATTGCATTTGCCCGACCCCATGCTAATCTATGGGGAATTTGATGTAAACGGACATGTGTCCGTTGACATCAGATTACATTGATCCAGCATGATCCGGTCCGGTGAAACTGAACACAGTTCCGTTTGTTTTTCCGAACCCAGGCAGCGGTGGGGGAAAAAGGGTGTAAACGGGCTCATCCGTTTACACACGGCTGCCCATTGACTTGGGAATCTGATCGGATCCACCTGAAAAACTGACAGATGGACTTGATCAGAGTGGCCATGTTAAAGTGACCTTACTCTACAGCCTGGGATAGAAAATCGTGCTAGTGGTACTGGCTGTCATTCAGCCTATAAGAGCTCCCTCTGCAACAGGGTTAGTCACTCATTCATGAAATGAAACTCGATGTTCTTATAGCTCCCTGACTTGTCTGTCCCTAGCTGTGTTTAGCAGGCCATACAATTATGCAAGTTTATGGATTATTTAGGAAAAAGAATAAATTGAGTCTAGTGACCAGCATGACATATTGTACATAACAGATTATAGAAAATGGAGTTCTACAGAATAACAAGGGCACACAATTTCAAATTTGCATATTTTTTGATGGACAGGAAGGCTTCTCCTCTTCATAGCATCTTGGAATAAGAATGCCTATGATCCTTCTTTACTAGATCTCTTTAAAATCTAAAAACAGCTCTGTATATAGCAACACTTGACCTTCTTGACATAAGACAAGAGGTCTGAAATGTGAATTGGTAACTGGATGCACAGCCACCGCTGAGCTAGAATGTTATCTTCTAAAGGAGATATGAATGCTCTTTACAGAGGAGTCCCACATTTGTCACATTTAAAGTGACACTAAACTCAGGAGTTAAAGCTTAAAAATGCATTCAAGTACTCTATTAACAATACTGGACCTTATTTATGTATCACTCAGCTGTAAATCACCAAATCATCTCTGAACCCATGCTAACACTGTCCTTCCTTCTGGAGGGTGGCTACTTTGTTCCCCATGGGCCCTGTGTGTGTTGTAAAGTAGCCACCACTCCGAGCTCGTCCTGTGATAAATTACAACTTCAATACAAATTGGTAAATTAAAACTGAGATTGTAGTCCATCACAGAAGCAAGCTTGGAGCGGTGGCTACTTTACAAGACAAACACAGTGACTATGGGGAACAAAAGTAGCCACTCTCCAGAAGGAAGGACAGTGTCAGCATGAATTCAGAGATGATTTCAGGATCTCCAGCTGAGTGATACACAAATAAGATACATTTTTACTAGTTAAGGGACGTGAATGCATATTTAAGGTTCAACTCCTGAGTTTAGTGTCACTTTAAATGTGTTACATAAACCTACCTGTTCTATAGTTGTTGCTGTTCCATAGGAAACAATTAAAAATCATGTTTCATCAATCTGTCACTAGTGACTTTTATTACTATAGTATAATGTACTTCTCACATCCTTATTGTTCTAGTCTCTGTCTTTTTGTATAATCCTGATGGAAGCAGCATGTATGATAATGTCAGCAAGAAAGAAAAACAATGTCATTTTCCCTGTACTGTTTCCAATGATGTAAATGGTTTGTTAACCGAGCAATTCACCAAATTTCAAACTTTCAATTCACCGACGATGAATGACTCCAAAATATGAATATTGCTGAAACTCCATCAATCAGCTGATGACACATTACATAATTAGTCAAGTAGATTAAAGAATTTGTGATACCAGGTTCACATTGTGCCTAGATTTTTATGCAGACTCTCATGTCTCATGAAAAATGTTATTTTTTTACTTAAGGGACTTCTAAAATCCCAGCATATACTATCCTGTTATAGCACCAGCATTGTAATAGGAATACATACTAGAGTTGTTTTTGATAATGCAATCAAAGCTTAACTGAAAATAAATCCCGTTTATGTAACGAGTGCTGCCTTCTGTCTGTCCATCACTTTCAACAACTTCCTGGATTTCCAGCCGGCTTTGCTTCTTTGCCTGCTTCTTGATGTGATGTAATCTCAATTTATCAAGACTACATATCCTATCATGCATTGCTTCAAGCAAGCAATGAGAATGTGACATTGTTCAGACATTGAGTTATAGCTCAGAAGGCAGGTTCTGTGAGCGTTGTTGCACAAGAAAGTGCATATTCACAGGGCTGAGTAAAATTATGAGAGGAAGTACATCCTATGGGCATCTTCAAACATCTAGGAGTGATATGGTTATTGGGAGTAGGATAGAATTTCTGAAAATGCAATATAGGAATAAATATTTATTTTTATTTTTTGTCCATAGATATCCTTTTATGAGTGTTAAAAGTCACACAGATTTGGGGATGTGAGATGTATACCAAACACAAGTGACTGAAAGAGTGTGTAATGGGGTTTATTTGGGATTAAGATTTTAGTAAGTTTGAGTCAGGAAGTCTGTACAATTTTAAATAAAGAAAATAAGTATTTATTACCTTCCTGGTTCATCTTAGATGGTACACCAATCGTCACGGTCAGTCATCTCAAGAAGGAATTGTATTTCCTATCTGGCATAACACCTTTACAGAACAATTCTCTACATTAAGTGAAACCAATCTATGACCTTCTAATGCTATACAACGAAATCAGGAAAGCCACCCAATTTACCTATTATTTGTAATCCACTGTAGTCCGAACCTCAATGCACCACACAGGGTCACTGGGAATATACTTCATGATGCTTGTGCATGCCGTCCCATGGGTGACCTGCATACCTCCCAACTTTCTGAGATGAGGAAAAGGGACACCTACCATCACAATGTATTTAGACAATGGACACACTGCGGTCATGACCCCAGTTATGCAGCCCATTAAGCATTTACTGTATATGCCAAAAATGATCGGTTAAATACAAAATAGTTTTTTTTCCCCACTATTACTTTCCCTTAAGGCTAGGTTCGCACTTGCACGATCCGTGACCACACGGCAATCGTGCACAAAACTGCGCGGATTGCCGTGTGGTTATGGAGTCGCACACCACTGCTGCTGATGGCGCTGGTGGTGATATTCTCTTCTAATGACATCCCAGTCGCGCCAGATGCATCGCGCGGATTCCACCTGTGCAATCGCACATGATCGTGGCAACAAAAAAAAACAACGCACCATGTACCTTTTTCAGCAATTGCCATGCAAATGTAACCCCATTGAAATCAATGGGGCAGCGCAGCAACCGCTGTGTGTTTAGGTGCACATGTTCACGCGCCTCCCGGGATCACCCAGGTCTGCGCCAGCCCTTATACTGGATTTTCAAAATAGCAAACAAGATAAACAAGAGATTAGATAAAGGTTTAATGCAGAATAACACTTTGGTAGTTAAATAGAAAATTTTTAGATATATCTGTACATCTGACCAAAAAGAGGGACAACATAGGAGGAAAGAGGGACAGAGGGATTCAATTACAAACGAGGGGCAGTTAGGAGGTGTGGATCTACATGTTAGGAGAGACTTTGTATATGAATTTACATGTACTTCAAATCTGTTTCTCTGTCAAATCACTACACCAATGTGAGTGTGGTGGGAATGAGACAATCTATGAGATACTAATGTTATCCAGCAATATCAAGACCACTCAATTTACTTTTTTCTGTAATCCACTGTAGCCGAAATCCATAAAGGCACCACACAGGGTCACTGTGAATATACTGTATGATGCCCCTACTGTGTATGTTCCTGGATCACCAATCGCATTCAGTTTTCTAAGGCTTGTTTAAAACAGATTGATATTTGGGATAAACTCTCTATTATAAAATATTGGGCTTTCTAGATTTCTCTATTGCATGGAGTAGGGATGCACTGATAACGATACTAGTATCGGTGCTGATACTGGGCATTTTCACGAGTACTTGTACTTCTAAAAATCCCCCGATACCGGCACTTTCAATTTTTAAACTGAACCCTGTAACCAAAGCTGTACACAAGCACCAGGCTTCACAGGAAGACTGCCGCGGCCCTCAGAAAGGTCCCCGCAGTCTTCCTGTGAACAGCAGCACATGTCCTCCTCCACACCTCCGCCCCACACCTGTGAGACCAACCAACAGGGAGACGAAGTGAGACCGCCCAGCCACCATTAACCCTGTATAGCCACCGTTAACCCTGCACAGCCACCATTAACCACGAAAAGCCATCATTAACCCCGCACAGCCACCATTAGCCCTGCACAGTCATCAACAACCCTGCACAGCCCCCTGGAAGCCACCATTAACCCTGCATAGCCACCCAAGAGCCACCATTAAACCCACATAGCCATCTGAGATCCTCCACTGGAGACATCAGGCCGGCACCCCGGAGCAGCATAGCGTATGTAGCTTCATATTAGTCTGCATTGATGTATAATGCATTGCTGGGATTTGTAGTCATCTCTAGCTGGTTGCCATTTGGCATTTCTGTATAATTTATTGCAGGGATTTGCAGTCCTCTATAGCTGGTGGTATTCTGCATTGCTGTATAATGTATTGCTGAGATTTATAGTCCCTCGATAGCTTGGCGTCAGAACTACAAGGAGAGCAGCATTTGCAGCTGGGACCGAGCCCTGGCACTTCACCACTGTCCTAAAATCATTAGTCTGTATTGTTTTAGAAAAATGTCACATATCAAAAAAAAGGTATCAGTAATTGGTATGGGTGAGTACTTAAGGAAAAGTATCTGTACTCGTACTCGGTCTGGAAAAAATGGTATTGGTGTATCCCTCGTATTGAGCACAGTCTATAGTATGAGTCTGCATCCCAAGGTTTAATTATCATTTTCTAACCGGAGTGTACGTTCAGGAAGAAATTACCCAATAATATGCATTACTTGACACTAAAGTAGCCTCATAGCATAGTATTTGGTTCTCTCTCTCTACACATAAATCATTCAGGCATCATGGGTGACCAGCATGGAAAGGAAGACTTTGTATATGAAGTATTAAATTACATGCACTTCCAGTCTGCCTCGCTGCACTAATGTTAGAGTGGTGGGAATCAGACAGTTTACCATTGGAGATAAAAGATCGTCCTGGATAAAAGACATTCCATGGAAGAACACATATTTGCCTGTGAATCAGTAGAACAGTAAATTCAAGCTTCACATGAAAGAATGTTAACATACAGCTACTGAAAACATGTTTACAGGGGAAATCTTGTGTGTCTCCAGCTTCTGTGAACTTGGGAGAATCTGACAAATATTCCGCAATCTCGCTGAAGTGTTTAGCCAGGGAAAATGCAGACTGATAGCAAGCAAGATTTGTTTGTACATGGAGACATGAGGTTTTTGAGGTTTTAAGGATGTTTTCAAAGTCTCCTAACAAAATCACATCTGTAAAGTGAATGTTGCTCAAAAAGCGGCCTTTTTATACTATTGTAATTGTACAAAACCCATTAATTGTCTTATTGTACTTTAGTATTATTTTCTATTTACATATTTCGAACACATGCATTCAATTCCGTGGCTTTTAAGCTATTCCAAATGCTGATTAAAATCACTAACAATTGATGCTATTTCTTGAGATTTCAACGTTTTAGTTTCCTGCAGAATCAGCTGATCACATGAACACTGGCCTCTCATATCCTGTGTTAGGGTGGCTTATTTCCCTTCCAGGGCCCAATGGAGCCACTATTGTATGTGCTAGCAAGCCACATGTGTCTCCACAAACACAGCAAGTCACAACACTTCCCTGCTACCCCGCCACCTTTCTTCCCTAAGGTAGTAGACAGACAACTGCTGGAGACTGCTCTAACTTGTAATGGACAGGATGTGCAGGGAAGCAGAGCTGAAAGAGATGGAGCCAGCTGTTCAGAAACATGACTGCAGGTGCTTGTGCAAAAAATGAAAAGAGATACTCTCCTGGGAAATGTATATTTGTTTAATCTGGATTAATTATTGAAAATGTTTGACAGTTAAATACTACTTTAAGTAACCCAGAGTGACCAGTCTAAAATTACATATTTGAGAATGGTAAGCTGAAATCTGAATGGGTATTATGTACTTTGCACCTCATTGCTGCTTTACTGGATAATCCAGCTAATAGGCAGCTTGAACTGGAAGTACCCCTAGCAGTGTTGTAGTTCTTTCCAGACCATCACTTTTGCTGGACAGTTATCAGAATAAAGTAGTTTTGTTTGCGTGGTTCTTTCAGTATCTACCATGTTTCAAAGTATGTGAGAGACTTGAGAGGGACTTGGTTTATTAACGGAGCAGTTACAGCAGCCATTCTCTCAATGGCACACACAAAAAAAAAATATATATATATAGAATACTACAAACAAGATAAGAATCTACCATCTGTCAAGATTTGGATTTCAGAACACCCCAGGATTAGAGGCTCCCACGTTGCAGAATGTGCTGTTGAAATGTATGTAGAGGTTGCATTCTAGCCAATGATTCAGTTATTTTTTTTTAAAACAAAAGAAAAATGTTCAGTTTCAAGGATAAGTGCACCTTTGCCCTGACCTGACCTCATCCACCCTCCCCCTCCACGGATACGTATTCTGATGGTCGCAGCCTCTGTTAATTGTTTATACTGTGACTGTGTTTGTGCATTACAGCCCCATAGACTTCAATGGGGCTGTATTTTGCTCTGTCTCCAACCTCAAAACACAACCCCATAGATGTCTATGGGGCTGTAATGTGCAGGCGTGGCTAGGAGAGTGAGACTTGCAGCACTGGATGAAAAATTCACTGGATGCCGTTGGATGGAGGTAACCATGCCTCTATGGAGGGGGAGGGTAGCATGGATTAGGTAAGGGTAAAGGTGCAAAAAGGATAAGTGCACTTTTTCTGAAAGTGCTTTTGTTGTTTAAAGAACAATTCTTGGCAACAAGGGAAACCATTCGGTGAGCTACTAATAAATCCAGCAAACACTGCAGCTGCTGTCAAGCCAGGAAGTTAATCAATTTACCTTAATATAGATTCTCTGTAAGCACTATGGTCAGAATCAAGAAGCACTTCACAGGGCCACTGAGGGTGTATTTGCTAAAGATAGTCATGTGTAGCGTTCCATCTCCCTGTTACCTGTATCACTGATCTTATTCACATTTCCCAGGCAGGTGTGTGAAGCTGATTAAGTACTAATACAGCTGGCCATAGATGGTCAATTTCTATCAGATGCAGTCACTGTTTGGGTATGCCACTGTATTCAGGCACCCACAGGTGCCATGGCTGCTAAATGCAATAGCAGGCAATGGGATTCCTCCATCACTTTCTTTTCCTATGGCTCCTGTTTACATCTATGCAAATTTCTTTTGTCAGTTTTGATCTATTTTGTCTTGTGCCAATAGTTTACATTGATGATAATAGTATAATGGCACAAGGAATGTTTTCACATATTTATTGTAGGGGGAAACCACCACACCTGGAGGAATTCTCACAGAAACATTGTAAGAATATGCAAAACTTAAGTGCCTGTTTTCACTTTAAAGCTAAACTGCCATTGACAAAAAAATCTTAAAAGTAGGTCCCTACAAAAGAAGAGACACAGGCTAATGGTTAGATACTGTATATAATACAGTACGTATTGTATACAGTAAGTAATTAGCCTGTGTCTCGTATCTTCATTCCGTTGAAGCTCTACAACCTCCATGAAACTCTTTACCATCTGAGAGGGACGGATGCCTGTGTCCCCCACTACGCATCGTTCTGGCCAATGAACCCTATATCACTGCTGTGCCCTGTAGTGTTTAGGGACTAGAGAATGGAATCATGGTACATAGCAGTGAACACAGGCATCCAACATTCTTGGAAGTATTGAATGCTCAACAGTATTTCTGAGGTGTTAGCTCATCAATGGAGCAAAGATAGGACAAGAGGATGTCCTCTTCTTTTCCAGTAACCTGATTTTAGGATTTTGTTTGCTGACAGTGTTCCTTTGATGTCACTAGATTGTAGACAGTCATGCATTGCAGCTATCTAGTGATCTCTGCAAACATTGTCAGATACCCAATAGTGCTCTTTTCCAAAGCCCAGGAAGCTCAAATACGCACATAGGTCTTCAGCTTTTAATGCTGTGCATGGCCCATTTCTTCCCAACTGCCAAGCTCTCATGTATTGGTCAGTGAGGTTCTTCATCACATGGATGGACCATTATGTCATTAGAGAAGGAAGGAAGAGCTAACAAAGATAAAGACCTGCCAGATAGTGTGGCTGCCTGCAATTTAGGGATGCTAAAGGAAACACAGATTCACTTTAATGCAGATATGCACCTGATGGAATCTAAATTCAGAACTTCAGAGCTGTAAGGCAAGTGCTCACCTTTACCCAACATGCTACATTTCTGTATATGGAAAACCACCAAGTTTCTGTATATGGAAAACCAGCAGATGGAAGTTTTGGTTCATATGGAATGTCTTAACAATAGGTAGGCAAACAAAAAAATAAACAGGCTGACACTGTCTCAAAGCAGACTAAGGGCAGGAAGATATCATTTTTACACTGAATAATCCGAGAAGCTAAAGCCTGAATGAGGCACAGGAGTAGTAGACACGAGCTGTGCATGGAACAGGAAGCAATGCAGACAGGAGTTCTGAAGCCTTTATTATCCCTCTATTGTTCATTGAACAGTTGAGAGGGAGATCACATCCCACCTTCACGGGTTTCATCACACAAGAGAAAAATCAGACATCATTGTGTTTTTGTGTGAAAGAGCAAGTGGAGCCTCTATTCTGTACATATTTCACATGGCGAGAAATCAGTTTATCCTGCTGCTGTAATTTCTCTAGAAAATACAAGTTTACAGAAAAGAAAAAAAGACAAAACAAAAACAGGCAATGAAAACTTTTAAATGTACGTTATAGTATACTTTTTAAGTGTAGACTTTTATTACCCCTTACATTGCATTTTCGACAATTTCATGCATAAAAGTACACCACAATCCGATATTTATATAAAGAAAAGAATGCAGGAATGGCATTTTTGTTTCCCCCTTTCAAGCTAAAAATCACAATGTATGTTCATAATATAGGAGAAGTAGTAGGTTCGTTGGTAAGAGAAATTAAATGGTTGTTTAGTTTACATACACAAAAAACGGCAATGTTTAAAGAATATGCTTTCCCCCCTGGACTTCAGCAAGATGGCAGCTTTGTTGCAGAGAACGATGCTACAATTCCCGGCAGACTGTCCCACATATATGCGATGTACCGTATTTTTCCGTCTATAAGATGCCCCCATGTATAGGACGCCCCCCAATTTTCTTACCCAAAATTCAGAAATCAATATTTTTCATGCTCTTTTGCATAATTGATTACATCCAGTATACATTTTGCAGAGTAAGACAGCCACTTACTGGTACCGGTATTTTTTTTAATGACATTTTTATTTCTATTACTATGGGAGGTGGTGCGATGCGATTTAAAAAAAAGTTGCATGCACTTATTTCAGTGTGATTTAGCTGTGGTAGGCAACCCATTCAAGCGCACCCTGTAGCAACTCTGTAATCAGGGCCGGGTTTCCCACAAGGCCAACCGAGGCCCGGCCTCGGGGCACCAGGGAGTAGAGGGGCTGCAGGGTGTGGTATTCCTTTCTCCCAACACCCGGGACATGCAGATTCGGGTGCCAGGTTGGTAGTTGTTTTCTACATGTAGCCCTGCTTTGGGCAAGCAGGGCTGAATGTACAGCGGAGAAGTTGCCGCTTGTTTTGTACAAGTGATCTCGGCGATATCGCCGTGATCACTTGTATGCAGCCTGCATACGGGGGGCCGCATTGAGGAACCTGGCATTGGGGCAGCAGAGAGAGTAAATCTGGCCCTGTCTGCAAATGTCACATCGCAAAGGTGTAACCAAGGGGTTAGGGGACCTCCGTGCCCCAGGTGGTGACAGCTTAGTGAGGGAGCAGCAACAGACTGATGAAGTAATCACTCTATACTCTTCTTATATCAGCATGCTCCATTCCTTGTTCATACATGTGAATGCAGTACACATGACTGGCTCCAAGTACAGTCTAAGTGCTGTTAAAATCAAGTCAAATTCGGTTATTCATACTGGTTGTATTTGAACTACATTTAATGATTTTTTTTTAATATGCCAATAACTGCATTACTTGGCGTACTGGTATATGTGGCTAGAGTTTGGCTTTAAAGAACATATTTTTGGCTGACGTTCTGTTTTAATTGTAAGCAGGGCCGGTGCTGCCACTAGGAAAACTAGGCAGCCTCCTAGGGCACACTGCTGCCTAGGGCGCAGCCTTGACCATTCACCCCCCACAGCGCCTCCCGTCTATTTAAAATTGCAAAAGCCAATAGCAGGCTGGCTATTGCACCCGCCCACTGAGCAGAGGAGCGTAAATGAGAGACAACTTTCTCTTTCAGGTTCGCTCCTCTGCTCAGTGGTTGGGGTTTCAATAGCCAGTCTGCTATTGGCCATTTCAAATTAAATTACATCCACCTGTTGCCTGCAGAAGCTAACCCGCAGTAGAATGGCGCTGTGCAGTGGGTGTGTGTGTGTGTGTGTGTGTGTGTGTGTGTGTGTGTGCGCGTGTGCAAGTAGCTGGTCTTGCCTAGGGCGTAAAATAGTCTAGCACCGGCCCTGATTGTAAGCTGCAATGTCAGAATTTAGCAAAAGAAACCCTTGATACAACACACACAGATAATTGATAATAGTACATTATTATTACTACAATCTGAAGTGAGTATTTGCAGTAAATGTATAACAGTAGAGGTACACAATTTTGATAAATAATTTTCTCCTTTATCTGCACCAACTACTCAGGATATTAAGCTGTCTTCGGTGCATCAGCCGCCTAAGTACCCACAGATAACCGAAGAAACTGTGGAAGGCATATGGGCTTTTTCAGCCATGCTCTCGTTTCCCATGAATCATAATCATTAAGACAAATAACTGTGCAGTGAACAGTGCAAATGCCTTCCACGTAACATTTCTTGTCAATATTCCAGATTAATTCCCTTTCATTACACCACTGCAATTTTGGCAAAGTATTCATAGGAACAATGCTACAAACTGGCTAAGGGAAAAGTAACATTCCAAGGCCCTCATTACTCGCCTGGAAAAATCGTGTGCAGCTGCACGCCATGCATACTAGACAGGATACTGAGGATATCATTGTTCTTACATCTCGTATGGGCACCCCTCTTTCACTTTAGAACATCAGTTACCAAAGTATATTGCCGCTTTAAGCTTTATTTACATACATATTTTACATGTTTACTGTGTTTTACAAAAGCCTTTATGGGTTTCTTTATGGCAAGCTCTTAAGGATTATCTTGGAAGGGTTTCTAAGCGATGCCAAGCACATTAGGCACCAACCCCGTCTGCAATCAGAATAAGCTTAATGATTCTCCTGAACAAACCAAACGTCAATAGCAAGACTGTGTCCCTGTTTTAAAGGCATGGTGCACCAATTCACCGTTTTGTATACGGCAGTAACTGAATAAAACATCTGCTCTTTTTAGACGTTGTTAGTTATATGCTCATCACCAGGACCATTATGGATAAGTCTTGAAGATGGAGTTATAATAGCATGCCACATACCACTAGGAGTTGGGGATTTTTACACTCTAAGCTGCACACCAGTAAAGTAATACACTATGGAAGCCTTTCTTAACCAATGTGCTGTGGCACCTTGGGGTGCCTTCTGGATTCTTCATGGGTGCCTTGAAATCTTGTGATGGTAGGACTTTGATATAAAAGGGGACTGAGGGCTCTGATGTGAAGAGGGGACTGAGGGCTCTGATGTGAAGAGGGGACTGAGGACTCTGATGTGAAGAGGGGACTGAGGACTCTGATGTGAAGAGGGGACTGAGGACTCTGATGTGAAGAGGGGACTGAGGATTCTGATGTGAAAGGGGGGGGGGGACCACTTTTTTTGTGTAGGCTCCCCCCTTAAAATCCATTACATTTTGGATTAGGGTGCCTCGACATTTTTCAAACTTTTAAAGGGTGTCATGAGAAATGCTGCACTGTGGCACAGGTATGGCTCACAAAATACTTTTGTTGATATTGCTAGCTATGCAATGTTATCTTGAAGCTACACGCAGGTGAATATTGGCAGGGCAAACCTAAAGGCTGAATGGAAAGCGGACATTACAACACAGTAGGTTGCCACTGCTGCCCCTCCCCTATCTGAAAAAGCTAGCTGCCTGGCTATCATGCTGTCCTGATGCAGATCAGAAGTTCTAATCTCCATACTTGTTTCAGTTCAAAGTTTTTAAGGCACGTGGTCAGCATAACAGCCAGGCAACTAGCATTTTCAAAAGGAGAGGGTTTCTATGGCAACCTTCAACTTTCTCTCATAAAAGATTTATTTTAAACTCACTGGCCTGATAATCTGTACACCAGAACACATTTTAGTTGACATGATAAACAATATACATCTATTTACAATCTGGGAGATGCAATACATTTTATGTATAAAAGAAAAGTAGGTCTTTCCAAACTGTTATTTCAGCTATGGGTGGAGTGTAGTAGACTGGCTATGCTAGCGGCTTATTACATTTTTTGTGGACTCCAGTGGCAATATTTCCCTAACCTATTCAGTCTTGGGTGTTCACATCCATACTGAGGTATAGCGGTTTCCCGAGTGATATTTTTCATAGTATAAAATAAATAAAACAAAAAACTATGTAAAAGTCCCTTGTAATTAAAAGACTGTGAGTCTGGGAACTCAAGAGTCAACATTTAATTACCAAAAGAGTTTTTAAGAAATACATGAAACAATTGGGTGATTTCACTCTCTAAAGTTACCTTAGGTGGAGTTTACTTTAAAAAGTCCAACTAGAACTATGTTATCATTGATTTAAATGATCAGCCCGCTAACATTTCATATTTTGATTTTGGACAAATGCTAGATTCACATGCTGGTGTCTTTTTTTTCACTGGGACTCCGGCGAGAGATGTCTGCAGATGTGTTCCTATGTTCACCTACCCCCTGCAGCCATCACAAATGGGCTTTATAATCCATGGTGGATTTGTTTCTATTATGTAGAAAGCAACAGTTACAGTGACTATGCCAGAGACTGACAACACAAGCAGTAAGATTTCACCTGTGTTGTATTCAACATACCAGAATCTATGATCTACCTATGATTGAAATATCAGTTATAGGTGGGTTGAGAATCTACAGAGCCATATGAATGTGTACCACACAGCTCTAGGCAATGCAGGTGTGTTATAAAATTACCAAGAACATTGTCCTGGTGCAAGACTCCAGTGATAACACTGTGGGGCAAACAGGTTCACAATCCACATAGCTGCCTTCCCAATCTGTCTTGAAGGGGGTGATCTGGCCTACTGGTCTGTGCACCATTGCACCAACAGTACTTTACAATTTACTGTACTGTTGTACTTGCATTTACAGATGTGTGTCCTTATATCCCATTGTTGGCCACTAACTTATGCAGCTGGCCTAAGTAAATTCCACAATACACCTGAAGCTCAGAGTTTTCTACACATAATTGTTTTTTTTAACAGGAACCTTACCCATAACCATACATGGGATTAAAAAAACCCTATGATCAGTGCAAGTAGAGGTCTATTCAGCTGGCAATATAGAAAACTGGAACAAAAGGAAGCCAGCATCTACCCAGCACTGCTGTGTAACCATATACTCCATGCATCTAGAAACAAATGAAAGTGGAGCATGCTGTGTTTGACCATATATATATTCAGTCCCATGATTGGATAAATCATAACTTTATATGTGGAACATGAGAGCTTACACTGACCTCTGTCCTCTTGAAGCTCCTCTACAGCTTAGCAGCCCCCAAACTAGAGCTCCATCTTCCTGCTTTGGAGGCTTAAACGCACCCCACTGCATTGTATAGTGCAATGTGGAGGGCTGTGGTTGATGCCGGCATGCGCTGTGGGACATTCCATAAATGTGCCAGTATTTGCATTTTGTGGGGTTTCCAAAAGTGAAGATGATTGAAGTTTCAAGATTCTAGAGGTATGTGCACAACAATTTGGTGTCTGCAATTCATTTCAATAGTGTATGGTTACGACAGCTTTATATTTCCCTTCTAGGGCCAACACAACCTCAATAGTTACATGATACTACACCTTCTGGTAGCATTTTTAGGAAGAATTCCATGCTCTTTAATACAGTTAAAATGGTAACTTTAGTAAAAATCAAAATTAATACATCACATTTGAAAGGGGAGGCAGATTTTCCCCCACAAACAGGCAAATCCACACGGCAATAACCTAAATTGAACTTGAAACTCAATAAATTCCCTACAGAAGGCCGATTCATTTCTCACTATCAAAGGATTATCCTCTATATAAAAAAAGCTAACTTGCGCTGGGAAACACCACAAGCAGTTTTAATGCAAAAACAAAACCATTTGTAACTGTTGCCTTACAATATGAGTTCTTGTACAATAACAATAACATGTCTTTAAACAGATGGTGTTTAATTACTATTAGTCTGGATTAGCATACCAGAAAGCCTTAGCCAGGGGAACATTTCTGGAAAAGATGGTGGTGCAGCTCATTTTGGGATAATACAAGCTGCTTAAAATAAGTAGAGTTCTCAGCTCTACATCTTAGGAAATATTAAGAGGGTTGAAGAGAACATGAAGCTTAAATGGCATTCAATAAAGGGGAGTGTGTCTTGAAAAACAGGTCAATGGGAGTTGGATTCTGTTAATCAGATAAATGAAAAGGTGCACTTCAATATGAGAATATTGCATTGAAAGGAGAAGTGCACCACTGTTCTTTTTCTAATAATAAACATTCATCCCATTGCACGCCAGATCGGAATCCCCCTGTAGTATGTAGAGGGGTGCTGGAATGATGTGCGGTTGGCGCTGCACAAATTCAAATACAGAGGAGATAGTCACCCACACACCAAGGTCCAATGCATCAATACGTTTTTTTTATTGACGGCAGATACACATGCCAGCACAAGTATGGGCAATGTTTTGGAACGTACCGAGGTTCCTTCATCAGGCAAATTTATTGCCCATACTTGTGATGCAATGTGTATCTGCTGTCAATAAAAGGATGTATTGATGCATTCGACCTTGGTATGCGGGTGCCTATATCCTCTACTGTTCTGTTTCTGCCCCCTATAGCCCCATAGCTTCATATTTGTAATGTAATATATATGTGATTTAAATCTACTCTTTACAGCCATATCTTTTGCTCTGACTCAGAACTGTGCTTGTTGTAGGAAAGGTTAGAGATTGATGGCCACAACGCGCTGCACATACAGCAGGTGCATTGGCACAATGCACAAGTGTGAATGGGCAGTCATCTTTAGACAGCTCTTGGTCACATGGACTTTCAAAGTTTCAAGCCTGCGGTAAGGTACTGCAGGGTATTTTTGCCAAAGTACAGTACGTAATGTCATAAGGTAGTGCAAGAACATAGCAAGAACGCTGCGGTCAACTGCAAATATTTCTAACTTAACCAAATACCTGAGAGATCAGTAATCCTTGTAAATATCACAATTCCCCTAAAGAACTCTTCAGTATTAAATCTATCTAGAAAGCTTAAAGTAATCCTGTATTGAGAGGAATATGTAGACTGAGATTGCTGACCTCCTTCATGGTGATAACCAGCCAAATGTTAGCTACCTGGTTATCACCATGATCCAATGCCCTGTGTGAAACATATAAGAATATATGGCCATTTTCCCATGAGGTCTGGAGAGAAATTTGTTGCCACGCACCAATGAGTCACAGAACCTGCTTCCTATGTTGTATGCTGATTGACAGCATGAATGGAAGAGGTCTCCTCCGGGCATGTGTAACAATGAAATCCTTTTGCCCTGCAACCACCTGTAAAATTGCAGTGCAATTACTTGGAAACCTGGAAATCCTGAATCAGCTTTAGGAAAACTCCAATCAAGATAAATAATACTAGTCCTTTTTTTCTTTCCTTTGTGGACTGCAGAATGCCTGTGCTGAAGATAACAAGCCAATTCTCAACAGGTGTGCAGGTTTTTGGTTAGAATATGGACCGTATGCTCACGCCATATTTTCTATTCATTGTTAAATGGTATTACCTCTTAAAAGGTGCCCATACACCTTACGATTATTGTACGAGACTTTTCGTCCGATGATAGAACCGTCCTACGATTGTCGTTTGGCCGCCCCATCCTGCCCCGGTTATCGCAAGGTTCAATCAGCGATAGTTAAAGGGGTTCTAAACCCTCCGTTTTTTTTGCCTATATCTACTGCTAGCAAGCAGTAGATATAGGCAAGAAGTTTAAAAAAAAAAAAAAAACACCGCTTGAACTGGTTTTAAACTTACCTCGTTATCGCTGCTTGCTCCCGCGCCGAGAATCAAGAACTGCTCGTACGGCCGCAAAGGATCTTGTGGTGGGCGCATGCGCAGTTCCGATTTTCGGCCGGGAGACGAGCAGAGACGCAAGGTAAGTCTATGAACGCGTGCACCCGCCTGCAGACACCGCTTGATCTGAGAGACAGAGCAGTCAGTGCTGGATCGGAGTGACGCCGCACCGCTGGAGGGACACATGAAAACATGGGGAAAGAAGAGGAAGATCGGAATAAGATACATCATTTGAGGTAAGTGCTAACATTTACATGGGGGGGGAGGGGAAAAAAATTGGCTTTAATTTCACTTTAAGAAAAAGACCTGGATGAATTGCGGTAATCGACTGCACGTATTTTCTTTTGCACATGAGCAGTGTTAATCGTACGACTTTTGAGGTACGGAAATGCCACCAACCTTGCCAAAATCGTACGATCGCCTGAATTTTCTGAACATGAAGGAAAGACAAAAGTCATACGATTGTACAGTACTGGCGGTTGCACACTACCCATACACCTTACGATTGTCGTACGAAAAGTCAATTGCATACGATTATCGTACGATAATCGTAAGCTGTATGGGTACCTTTATGCTGATTTTCAATATAGTATTTGGAAAAAAATATTGACCAGAAAGAGGAGGAGGAGGAGGAGGAGGAGTTAATGTTGAACTGATCTGCATTGCATGTAATGGCTAGTTGTGTCCTTACGCAAACAAGAACAACATTTTTATAGACAAGCTTTTTTCTTGCTAAAAACTTATCTTTTAACCCTTCTTTACCCAGTTACAAAGTTTTGGTGGACAGCCCTCCCTAAGCAAAGTTGTAGTTGCACCATACAGTATTTTTTCCATTTTTTAAATGATGGATTGTAAAGGTGTGCCAGTGGATGTTCAGGTTTGAGAAGTCAACCCAGATTGGTGCTTTTCTACAACTTCCTCCCGATCCTGTTTTAAATTGATCCTCATGGGTCTTCCTGAATATTATCATTTTTGTGACACTTTGACTGCACAGGAGGTGGACTTCATTAAAGTATTTAGCCCATGTCAGAATGCATTTGATTCCACTAGAGCCTATTTTGGTTGGATTTACACTTGCGGCATTACAGTAATGCGTGTGTCACCGCAATGCACATTACATGCATTGGTGCTTAGCAGTGTCATTCATTTTGAAAGTCATTCCAATGCAATAAGGCAATCCAGATGCAATGCACATGTGTTGCAGTCCACCAAAATGCGTGGTAATGCACTAGAGTGAGTTGTGGTGCGCTGCATTTTTTGTGGAGCGCTCCATTTTTTCGGGACGTTTTTGTACATTCCCAGGCAATTGCCTCAATGCTTTAAAAAATGCACGTTACCGCATTACACTGGGAAAAAAATCTTTGAATCCAAATAGATTGTTTCCACTTTTATGATATGAACTACAATGGGATCAATTCACAAAGCTCAGCGTTATGGAGAGTAGAAGTTCATTTATCTATCCATATTTTACCACTCTTTATTTTGCTTGCTGAAACATGCAGTTCACAAAAGCTGAAGTTTAATGTTCCTTAAGCAAGTGCTATTTTAACATCACAGACTTTATTTTATCTATTACGGTGATAAAATAACGTTTTGGGTGTTATTTTAGCACTTTTGCAGTGCATTTTGGTAGTAGAAGTGGTGGAGCAGATACATAGATGACTGTTACTTTCACTTTCACCACACAAAATGATTCCACATATTAGGAAGGAATATATTCCATATTCGCCACATGCATACTAATTTTAAATTTGGTAGAGAAGAAACCATATAGAAATAACAATAAAAAAAAAATCTGAACGGAATGAATATATGAAACATTCGATTTATTTAGATCTACATCTGTTGACAATCAAACAGTGGAGGGAGGGCAAGCACTTCTCCTTACCATCTATAAAGCCTGTCTTGATATTAAATATGTTGCATGGAACAATCTCGTTGCTCTACTACCCCACTGAAGGGTGTCCAGGGACATTTGATTTTTCATGTCATGTGAGATTTGCCACTAACCTCTAACTGTAAAAAATCATCTACATTTGTAGAAGGATAACAACAACTACATGCCGCCTTCTTCTGCCGCCTTCTTCTTCTGTGCGCAAAAGCATTAAGCCATGTGAAAATGAAGAAAAAAGGTTCAATTTCTATCTACCTCATGTCATCTCAGTGCAGCAAGCATCAGATAACACCTGAAATCTGTCATAACGCCACCCTGAAGGTGGTGATAAATCTGCGTCTCAATAACGAGTGATAGAAGGACCTTTTCCTTTTGTGAATTGCATTTCAAGGCTATTTTATCATTCCAGTTGTTAAAATAACATCTGAATAGTGTGCCTGCCCGATAATTACAACCCCACCTGGAGCTCCTTTCGTCTGACCAGCACGCCGCTGACACATCCCTGCTCCCCTGCTGTACTGGCGCTGCGGGATTTTTTTTCTTTTCTTCTTACTTACCTCGCCGAGCGTCGCATCACTGCTGCTCCGGTGGGCGGCGCTCCGAGCGGGG
The DNA here is from genome assembly GCF_000935625.1 of Nanorana parkeri. Classification (NCBI taxonomy): domain Eukaryota; kingdom Metazoa; phylum Chordata; class Amphibia; order Anura; family Dicroglossidae; genus Nanorana; species Nanorana parkeri. Next base: position 218,418 of record NW_017306781.1, on the reverse strand, counting down.
TCATCTGGCAGTCTCCGGCCACCTAAATTAGGACCCGGAGACTGCCAGATGAGTTTTGTGAATTGACTACCTTTACACAGCTACTATATAAGAAGCGATATCAATGAAATAATGAACAAAATGAAGAAAACAAGCTTTGTGAATTGACCCCTACTATGTGTTGATAAGTGACATAAAATTCCAGTTGAATCCATTTTACTTCAAGGATGTAATGCTAGAATATGTAGAAACTTTCCAGAGAGGTGAATACTTATGAAAAGCACTGTAATGCACTTAAATACAAATTCTGACATATTGGTTTACAACAGGAAAGGATGGCTGTATGGAATCTATTCTATAGGGCCAGAACTTTTCAGCTCTCATAAATTAAGCTTTCCTACTTTATTAGTAGCTAAAAGTAACTGTGGGCAATAACCAAGAGTTTCCAGTCATTAGTCAGATTTCATCAGTCAACTCATTCTATGATCTAAACGAGGATTTGCCAAAGTTTCTTTGTTCATGAGCAGGCACAGATTTGTTAGTGATAATAAAGGGATATGAGCCAAATACCAATCTAATGTCTGGGGTGGCTAAAATTACAGAGATTGATGGCCAGTTGTAGTTCAGCCAGTATAAGCAGGCCAAACACTAAAAATGTATGGGTGTGTTCATTAAGATGTCAGCTTAAAAGGAGAACTATGGGGTTAAGGCTTTTCCCCATAGTTCTCATTAGGGTAACGGGAGGACACAGACTAGCATCCTCCCGTCACCCTAGGCTCAGTATACCACGAGCTGCAGCTCGCGGTATACTGAGCCGCCACAGTATACCGCGAGCTGCAGCTCGCAGTATACTGAGATACTGCAGCTGAAGCGGATCCCGACAATTGTGCCGGGATCCGCCCAGCTTCGTGACTGACAGCTGGCTCTGCCTATCTAGAGGCAGGGCCAGCTGTACCCACCCCCTCCCCCATCCGATCCGCCAGTCAGCGCTGGCGGATCAGAGCGGGGAGGGGGGAATCCAGTCCCTCCCCTGTCACGGCAGAGAGCCGTGACAGGATCGAGGGGTGAGCGAACGCCGGTATGTGTTCGCTCACCTCCCGATCTACTGAGCCGACCTGTGACAGTGTCATTGTCACAGGTCGGCTAGAACTATGAGGTGAGTGAAAAGCACTCACCTCATAGTTCTCCTTTAAAGCTGAACTCCGGGCATAAAAAAATAATTTAAATACATTCTTCTGTAGCGCAAAGGGATACAAATCCACTATGTGTGCACCAAATGCATTTGCAAACACAGAGATTACATTATAAAACATAATCTGTGCTGCACATAGCCCGTGCAGAGAATAAAGCTATTGGAGAAAATCCACCAACTAGAGGCCTCCTGTAGAAAACTAGAGGAGGATGAGGATACAAGACCAGCCACCCCGCACAAGGAGATTGAGCGGCAGTGACTGGTCTTTATTACAGAAAGCTCCTGTACAAAGACAGCATTTTACATTGGATTACTGCACAGATCTGGAGGAAACACACCAAACACACCATGATTCAAGTGAGAACACACATGCCTCTTGTATGTAGACAGCATTTCCCTATCCAGGAGCAAGTCATCTACTTGGAAGTAAGAGTATTTCTCTTTTTTTTCCTGGGGGCACAAAGACCCTCTCCATGCAGAGGCTCAGCAATTGTGATGACAATGTTCCAGAATACGTTTGGCCGGCAGCAGAGAGAAAGATGCTCTCAGCTGCAAGAAGGAGAATTACAACATTCAATACAGGTACCACTGCAGTTATCCTACAAATAGGATATGAAATGCAAGTGCATATAACCTAAAATATAAATGTGTTAACAACTTTAATGCTGGCTGAACTTCTTCTTTAACCCCTCACACATTTCACACAGCTGCTGACTCTGCTGGGGTCTTTGCTGACAATTAGGAGACAAATAAAGTGGTTCCCAAACAAGCCATCACTAAGTCAGATGTGATTCTTCTGCCAGCCGGAACCTCCTCTGATATCCGACAGTGTATAAAATAATAATAAGTCCATAACAAAAATTATTAAAATATTTAGGTATGCAAAATAGAGTTAACTGGCACGTGCTGATAAATTTGGCTTCACGAACCCTTGTCTCCGAAGGGTAAAACACAATATACATTATTTTGTTTTAGTGGTAAAACTGCTAAATCCTCTGACCTCAATCTCTATGAGACAGTGAAAAGAAGAGACTACCCCCTAGGGATGATCCAAGACTGAGCAGCATTAACTTCATTTCTATATAAGAAAACTTTGTACTGAACAATTGAGGCATGTATGAAAAATTCAGCTGCAAAATAAATAATTATGAAAAAAATTTAATAGTCTGTTTTTTGGGGGGTTGGTGGACTAAATTAAGCAAATTATGTTTATTTTGCCTTGATAGCTTGCAATAAATATCTGTTTACATTATATGCTGGAATAAGCAAGATTTGGCTTATTAACTGCCACTGAAGTCTAATATTTTGTGTGCGCCTCATACATTGCAGTTTATTTAGTCAAGTGTTCTCAGAATCGCTATGTCGTCTGTCAGCAGGAAACCTGTCATTTAAATGAAGTATCTTGACATTTGCTGCGCTGGCTGTAATGCCAATTGAAGAATTGCAGTTCGCTTTGTGTGTATGCCAGCAGACAGATAGCACAAACCATTTAACACAATTACTACATAATACACTGGGGATTTTGGCTCACTTAATGAAAAATAATAACAGGCATCCTTCAATCAGTGGAAAATTTAGGTCTCCCTCAAAAGACATGTTTAGACATCTTATTCCATTTCAGAAATTGGACCTTTTATAACCGTATAATATCACACTATAGCTATCACCCATAAATGATAACAGCCCGCATCTGTCCTGTGGCAAATAAAATTGTCTCTCAGTGTTTGATGCGATCACTTCTTATTGACAGCATTAGGAATGATAGAGGCGGCCTCTCTTGGCACTTGTTCTTTTTGAAATCAAAGCACCACAAAGCAGGATAAGAAAGCCATCAAACATCACACTTGCTGAGGCCACTGATGGCTGCTTATTATCACGGAGTAGGAGGGCAACTACAATTCATTGGACCCTATCGGAAAATTTTGATGAGGGTCCTACCAGGACTGGGCAGCTGTATTTACTGTGTTGGTACTGTGTTGGTAAACTGTAAACAGTGGCGCTACAATCACCATAGCGACCCTGGCGGCCTCAATGGGGCGTAGGGCACGGGGGGGCCCGGCCAGGACATCCCCCTGATGCCGTGCGGGCCGTCTGGGTCGCTATGGCATCTCAGGCTGCTGGCTGTCACTGGTGGGTGTGAGGAGGAACGTGTCGCTGTTAGATCACTGGCAATCTGTCAGTGATCTGTGCAGTGGCACGTTCCTCCTCACAGCTGCTGCTGAGTCAGTGACAGCCAGCAGCTGAGGAGGAGGAGGAAGGCTGGGCCCGGCGTCAAAGCGGAGGAAAAGGCGGGCCCGACGATGGAAGAGGAAACGAGGCCCGGCGACGGAAGAGGAGACGGGGCCCGGTGATGGAAGAGGAGGTGGGCCTGCCAGCAACCATGAAGGTGAACAGTGGATCAGGGCTGACAGGTAAGAGGTGTGGAGCCCACCTGAGACCCTGCAGAGCCCGCCATAGAGAATCTATGGCGGGCTCTGCAGAGTCACTCTCAGGTGGGCTGTTTGGGATATCAGGTGGGCTCTGCAAGGGCATAACTAGAAATCACAGGGCCACATACAAAATTTTGCTATGGGGCCCTGTTATTTTTTGTTACGTCCCTGATGCAAAGTGTGTCAAAGCAAAAAACAGGGTCCTGTCCAGTGGAGAAACTGCCCTGGAGAGCCTACTATGTAAAGACAGACCTCAATGGAGAAGGAAAGCGACTACCCTGGAGAAAGAATCCAAATATAAACATGCACAAATGGACACAGATCATAAGGTGAAAGAGTCCATTGAATAGTTCACAATTTGACCATAAGAACAGTCAGTAACTGCAGTGTGTCTGCAGTTTCTATTGGAGCACCTGAGTTAAGATAGATTCCCAATCATCATCCCAGTCATCTGGTTTTATTTGATATTTAAGTCCTTCATTCATCTGTTGCAAGCGCTGATGAAGAGGGGGTTTTGTTGCCCCCAAAATGGAAGGTATGTTGCCTGCACACCATTAAAGTGGACCTTTACACACAAAAATCAACTTATACCAATGCATCCCTCCATATATGATGCCTAATAATAACATAGACATGTCAGGTGTGAAATGCTGTGGTTTTGAAATACCTGCACCTGCAGAGCATTCACTTCCTGCTATGAAAGGGCATTGCCTAGTCATCAGCGGAGCATTGCTGGGAAATCTGTAATCTCATGAGATCTCAGGGAAAGGCAATTTTCTCCCCTGAGATGATGTGTAAGGTCACATGTGCCAGAAATCCAGGAAGTAAAATGAGAACTAGTAATCTACCCTTAGTAGACATGGCCACTGTCAGAAGACTGGGGAAGAAAAGAGAAATAAGGAATGCAAAGAATACAAAGCCGGCAATTATTTAAAAGTATGTGTTTGTAGATTGCCATTACTATACATTTCTAAAAGGTGTGTTTGTTGTTATTCTTAAGATATGGGTAAAGGTCTGCTTTAAGCTTCAGAATATTGTCTTTATTGGTATTCCTTCAGCATGACATGTTTAATGCAATGCTTCAGAACTTCACATGTTGCCACGAAACACTGCGAGGTTTCACAACTTTGAATTTCATATATCATGCTGAAGGAATACCAGGAAAGATGATATTCTGAAGCTTAATGGTGTGCGAAAAACATATCTTCCCTTCTGTGTACTGTGGTGCCATCCACTTGTTATTCCAGCACCCAATGAATTTTGGGGTACATCGGTATAGTGTGCAAAGGAGATAGCATTAAGATGAGCTCCCCCCAAATCGCATTGGCTGTTTTTTATGGTCAAACGTGAGCTATCAAAAATAATCTTCTTGGACTCTTTCCCCTTATGGTCTGGTGCCCATGTGTGTGTTTACGTTTGGATTTATTCTCTGGCATCCATTGAGGTAGTTGTGTTTGTTCTGAGAACTGCCTAAGCAAGCCAGTGAGCTTATCTGAAAACTTCCTATATCTGATAATTTGAATAAGCATAGAAATCCCAGTGCCTGTCAAACATTTCCTCCTGGATTGTCCAAGAGACTGCAATACAGTGGCGGAACTACCGCCGGTGCAGATGGTGCTCCGGCACCGGGGCCTCAGCACAGTCCCTGCTATTGGAGAATGAGGGGTTGCAGAGATGTGATTGGAGAATAGGGGGGCTGCGGAGATGTGATTGGAGAATAGGGGGGCTGCGGAGATGGGATTGGAGAAGGAGGGGCTGCGGAGATGGGATTGGAGAAGGAGGGGCTGAGGACATGCTAAATGCCGAAAGTGCAATTTTTCTGCCAATACAGCGGCGCATCCCTGCTTTCTTTCCACAATACCGTGGAATGACTGAAACAGACTATCAGCCAAACCAGCTGCTAATAACCCTGAAGTATTCCCATCACAACTCAGTACTGAATGTCCATTCACCTTAATGGAATAGAGTTGTATCTGGACTATTTTAATTGGTGTGGCATGTCAAAGACACCTGTATTCTTCCTGTGATACTCATGTGAGGAGGGAGGGCGTAGCTTTTGACTTTTTAGAAAAAGTCAATCTTTGCATATTGATACCAACACTGTCTAGTCTACTTCAGCAGAATGCTAAAGGAAAAGTAGGAGTGTGTTTGAAACAGCTGATGAACCATATTATAGAGGTACTGCTATATTTACATGTTTAGGGAATGGACAGGTTCACAGTACAGCCTCTCTCTCTCTGACAACTACAAAGGTTATTCTGTTGGAGAATGTCTACTATACATGTGGTTTCCTGATCTGAATGCCTCCATACAGAAACACTGTTGGGTTCCCCAGTCATTTGCTTAGACTTGTAACACGAGATATTTGAAACACACAAGGCTTTATGACTTACGAGCAGATCTGAGAATGTTACTAGTAGAAATCATACATCGGGCATCTTGTATTTTAGGTTTCCTGATCTGTTAATGACATGTTATTATACAAGCTGCAATTATCATATTAGGCAGGTGCAACAGGCTCTCTGTACAGACGCAATATGCGCTGCCAAATGTAACAAAAATACATGTATCTGGAAACCTGGGTAACCCACTTGTGTGTACATGCGTCACAGCCAAGTTAATCAAGGCTCGTACTGTTCCACGGGAGTATATCCTGTTAAAAGGGGTGAAGGAGAGCTGACTATACTAAGAAAAAAACCTTCCCAATCTGACACCACCTTTGGAAAGTTCACAAAGGCATCACTGTGTCGCCCGAAACCTGCACAAAATGTTACTGTTTGCTGCTCTGAGCCCAGAGGTAAAGGAAAGGAAATAAAAGGCATTCCACTTTTCCCAGGAGACTTTTTTCTTGTAGCTGAAAGTAGGCAGCTCTGAATGGCCCGTCTACCTTCCATGACCTTCTCTGTACTGTACAATACAACAAGTGTTTAACCAATGATTTGCTGGGGAAATATGAAGCTCTACCGCAGACCTTCATTACATATACTAAAGTCAATTAGATTAGAATTTCAGGAAAAAAAGGGAAAATACATAATTTTTTTCATTTTTGTTTTCAGCATCAATTTCTATATGGGTGCCAACATTTTTCTGTTTAAACATTAAAGCTGAACTCCAGGTATAAATAATAATATATACTTCTATTGGTCCAGCTTGGAACAATGTAAGGCTCCATTCACATATAGCGTTTGTGTTTTCTGCGTGTTTTTTAGTGCGGAAGACCGCGCGGGGCGAAAACGCAACCATTTTTAATCTGCACGGATTCCGCTCAGTTGCGGGTATTATATAGCTGCGAAAGTGTGGAGTCCGCCATGTTATCGCGCTTGTACTATTTTGCGGGCTGCACATTTTTGTACCGTGCAGCCGCCGTAAAAGTCTGAACAATGCACATTAAAGTGCATTGTTTGTTCTGTTTAGAGCGGCTCTGCGCGTATTTGGCCGGCCGAATATGTGCGGACAACCACTCCTGTGTGAATGGAGCCTAAGTGTGTGTATTTTATCCCTGCAAAAGGCTATGGGGATCCTGTAAAAGACTGTAATAGCTGGAGCTACTACAATGCTTTACAGTGATCTTCTGGGTCCTGTACTGCTGGTGAGCTGAGCCACTCCCCTCCACTATGAAAACACAGAGGGTCACTCACTCAGCACAGTGGCTATTCAGCTGTGATGTCACTGCCTCATGTCCGATCAGAGAACAACCAGTATTTATTGATAAACGGTCACTGCAGGACTCAGAAGATTGCTGTAAAGCACTGAAGTGATCCCGGCTCCCCGTAGTCCTACCAGGTATATAGTATGTATACTTACATTGGACCAAGCTGGACCAATGTAAGCCTGCAGAAATATTTATACCAGGAGATCAGCTTTAATATATCACCAAGAAAATGTTGGCACCCTCATACAAAATTGATGCTGGGAAACAAAAACCTTTACATATTCCAAGTCTAACTGACTAGAACATGCAGCGGTTTCACTTCCATTTACAGGTTCCCTGTGACTGTATAGTGGCAGGAGAAGCAGCACATTGGTTATCTTATCTTATCTCTTTATCACTCTGCTCTATCCTCATATCAGCATGATGACTCCTTGCATTACAGCATATCTGACTGGTTTTTAGTACAGCACAGCTCACAGAGGGAGAAGCAACACAGACTGCACAGCAGACTGCAAAATTTCATACCAAGCCTTTATGTTGTAAAGTAGCCCCTGCTCCTAGCTCACTCCTGTGATGGACTACAATCTCAATACCAATTCATAAACTAAACGTGAGATTGTAGTCCATCACATGAGAGAGCTTGGAACGGTGGCTACTTTACAACACACACAGCGACCATGGGGAACAAAAGTAGCCACCCTGCAGAAGGAAGGACAGTGTCAGCACCAATTCAGAGATGATTTGAGGATCTACAGCTAATTGATACACAAATAACATACATTGTTGTTACTAGTTGAGGTACTTGAGGGCCAGTTCACACCATATGCAGTTGTGATGCAGTCCGTTCAGTTTGGCTGCTGCAGCCAAAATACATCACAAAGTTTTCCTATGGGCTTTCTTGCGTTGTATTCACACCATTGCAGTCTGTTCAGATGCAATCAGAAAAAATACTGCTCGTCCTATTTTACCTGCATCTGATTGCACCAAAATGTATGAAAGCGCATGCAAACGCATCGAAACGCACCGGAACACAATGGAACGACAATGGAAACCATACAGAATTGATTGTGTCATCATCCAGGGACTTCCTCTTTGTAGGTAGAAGAGATAGTGGAGCCATGGCTGATGAGGATGCTGAGATCTTTATAAAATATGTGGAGGACTGTCCACTGCTCTATGATCCAAAGCTTCCCAACTATAAAAACAATCGGCAAAAGATGGGAAAGTGAAGGGAGATAACTGCAAAGCTATACCCCGATTGTCTATATGCATTTTAGTAAAAATAAAAAAACGCATCGGACTGCATCAAAAAACGCGTCAAAACGGATCGCAATGCAACTGCGCAGACGCACACGCAGTTGTGATGCAGTTTCTGGTGTTAACTAACCCTGAATTACTTTTTAATATTTAGTGTCACTTTAAAAATGAATTTCAATATTTAAATCTGCTTATCTGGCTTTCAAGCACTTCCTGAATTTTCTGCCCAGTGTTCTGTTCATGTCTTTCAATTGTTGTTCTGTTGTCCCCTGTCACACACTCTTCTAATGGAAACTACAAGTGGCTGTGCTGTCACACATTGCACAGGATGTCCACTGTTGTCACCATCAGGAAACCTGCCCTGAGAAATGACCTGCAGCAGTTGCAACTTTCCGAACTAGCGGTTGTTAAGAACCTGAAAGGTGTAGAAGACGTGCCGAGTATTCTGCTTCTATCCCACTGAACCTCCTGCAAACTAAGCCAGACGTCATTGGGCTGATTTAGGCCTCATTTACACTGACATGGACAAACCTGTGCATACAAGAGTTTGTAGGTCATTTCTGAATGCATATAATAAATACTAATTATATCATTCACATTTTGTGTTGAGGTGCATTTATTAGCTGTGTTTAGAGAAAACACAATTCTGTGTGTCCAGGGGCAGATTAGTCCGAGCGAGATTTCAGGGGCGGATTCCGCACATTTGCGGCTATAGTTACATAGTATTTGAGGTTGAATAAAGACATATGTCCATCAAGTCCAACCTATTGTGTGTGTGTGTGGATGTAAAGATCCTCGCGTCATCTCGTTTTTAGGAGTACTTGTACCCCTGTATATTACCGTTTCTCAGGAAATCGTCCAAAAGCCTCTTGAATGATTCCAGACTATTTGCTGAAATCACTGCTTGCGGCAGTGAGTTCCAGACCCTAACCGCGCGAACGGAGAAGTATCCCCTTCGCCCCTTGTGTTTGAATTTTTTTTCTACCAGTTTTAGGTGGTTTAGGTATAGTAATAGCCACAAATGAGCAGAATCGTGTAGTTGTAAAGATTTTAGCGTTTTCGTGCCGTGCGGTCTTCCGCATGGAAAACCGCATGGGGAAAGCAAACACTATATGTGAATGGAGGCTTACTTCAGGTTAAAAAAAAACGCCCAAAACTCTCCTTGTAGTAGGGCTATCGCCGCACTGCAAGGATTAACCTTTACTTACCTGACCCCTGCTCCGAGACCAGCGCCCATAGCCTTTTTACCCCTTTTGCCCTGGGGGTGGGAGGCGCACTTTCACAATACCCACAGACACAATGCAGGAGAAAGTAATCTAGAAAGCATAAAATATTCCTATTACTTCCCAGATCATTTCTCCTAAACACAGGAGTGCTAGTGTGAATGCTGGGGCCACGCAAGAAAAAACTAAAAAAAAAAAGTGACCTCATAGGATTGTCATCTATTTAAACCACTTTCATTTCAATGCATTGTCTTATTAATAGTTATAGTCATGTGTCTCTAGGCTGCTTTGCTGGTTTTTTTTCCAACTTTCTGTCTCGGGTCACGAGTGGCCAGCTGTCACTAGAAAGATTTGACCTAAGTGTTAGATTGGTCTTTTTAAAAGCTGTCTAATGAAAGATTTTATATTCACCCCAGTCACTGGGCAGTTGCATCAGGACTGGCACCGGGATGGCCTTCTAGACCTTCCCTCAGCATCTTCTGACATGCTGCTTGCTCTTTTGCCTAATTTTTTTTCCTTGACATGGTCACCTCAACAGACTTCCCAACCTGCAAAACCGTATTTCAGGGAAGTGCCCTTCTCATTTCAGGGAGGTACCTTCTCTGTTTTTTTTTATTTTGACAGCGGCCGTCGGCCACCTTCACAATAAAAAATAAAAAGCAGGGGAATGAATAGCTAGGCTGCTATTGGTCATTTCAAATTGCAATAACCAATAGCAGGCTTGCTCTTGTACCCACCCACTGCTGCTGTCAATCAGCAGAGGAGCACCTCAGGTCCACCTCTGCTGATTGACAGCAGCAGCATATAATATTAATAATCACAAATAAAATACAAATATTACAAATATTATTTAATTAATAATAACATAAAAAATAATATAATAATTATAATAGTATATATGTGTGAGTTTGTGTATGTATGTGTATGTATGTATATATATATATATATACACACAAACATAGTAGATATTATACCATTTTATTATTATTAATTATATTATTTAATGTTATTATTAATTACATTATGTTTTTATTTTATTTGTGATTATTAACACAGTATATGGCAAGACTAGGAAGTGTGCCACTCACCCTCCACAGGCGTCTTCTATCGGCTCCCCCTCGGCACTCATCACAAGGTGTCTGCAGAGCTAGCTCAGGGACTCTTGTCTCCAGTCAATCACAGGCCGCCCTGCCGTGCCTAAACCCCTCCCACTGACCAGCCAGCGGCACAAACTTTTTTTTCCCCTTACAGCTGAAAACTTTATTGATACTCAGCAGAGCTAGTGAGAGCATCAGACCCGGAAAGGTTCCAATCCTTTCCGGGATAAAATGTCTCTCTTGCGGGCATCCGGGAGCCGCTATCTAATAGCGGGAGACTCCCGGACTGTCCGGGAGACTTGGGATGTCTGCCTTAATGGTGTAATGTCGCTCACTCTGTGGGTGGACACTGTTTGGTATACTGTACCTGTACCGGAACTGTTGGTCAGTTTAAGAACTTTTGGATGGAGTCATAAAGACTAAGCATAATAAGACTGTTACTGGTTAATAGTGGTTTATATGGGTGATAAAAGTTAATGATTGAATCTTGGTTAATACATTTATTTGAACCCAATAAAGGTGCCATGGCCTAAAGTTTAACCCACAACTCTTCTCATGTGTCTTTATCTATTTAATAAGTATATTGGTGTGTTGGGTTATAATAGAGGAGCACAATCCCATGTAGCCTAAAGCTAGCCACACATTTTGGCAATATTAGACTTGTTGGACCACCACATTTTACTAGTATGTAATGTGATGGCCTAACTGACTGGATATAAATTGAATGGGCAATAACAGATAACGTATGTCACACTTTCATTATGACTCTCATATGTTTGTATTTGTGCCTGTATCCTTTGAACAATGCCAATATGACAGTTCAGCTGATCTGAAGACAAGTCCTGTTCCCAGAAATACTGCCTGCAGGTAACCTGCATAAGCCCGACACACAGCACTGCTCCTGCCTGCAGACAGCGCCCTCTAGCGGTGCTCATAAAAAAGTTAGTCTACAACAAATCAGGATGTAAACAAAGGGTCAGGCCATGCAACTTAACACAGAACTTATCTTCAAGAAAGATTGCCATCTTTTCACAGGCTGCAGGGATATCCACAAAAGTGTAAACTCATACTGAACGTCCAGTTATACCGTGACAAGGCTGTATAAAGCGTGTAGCCAGCTTTTTAATAGAGATGCTATAGCAGTAATTAAACACAGGACTCATATCTCTTAAACATGACTACATTCGTACAGTATTAACCCCAAACCTCTCAGAATGTCCCTTTGTGTTGGCCTTATAATAAATGCCATCCACCTGATCACACCACAGCATTTGCACAATAAAAGTTTTCTCTTACTATCATTTTCTTTATTTTAAGCATAATCCTAATAAAGTTTCCAAGTCCTGGAAACTAAAAATAAAACACATGAGGATATAATTGCACCAGAGTTTTCCTTGTCCTTATTTTTCTGTTAGCTATTTGCCGCCCACCTATCATTTGCGGACAG
>NW_017306781.1:126011-206091 GCF_000935625.1 Nanorana parkeri | reverse complement strand
ACGAGTAGATGCAGCTATATGCAGATGACCTCCTGATGGTGCTCTACTTTGTAGCAAAAGCATCTAATTATCACTTTATAACCTGCCAGTGATAGGTAATAATAATAAAGATTTGACAGCTGACCAGTAAATAACAAATATCACCTTTGTTATTAAATCTATTTTCTCTCTCATTTCATATTCCCATTTTTACTGCTAGTTTTTACAAATTGAATTATTTTTGGCCAACATAGACTTTTCAGAACACTGGAACGATGTCACACATTTGCAACTGTTCTTCCTTGGTATTATTACTGCACTACCTGATTAATATAGGTAATACAGAAACCTACATTATGTAATAGTTGTAGATGGGCTTATTTATTATACCAATGTAAAGAGCAATGATACTAAACACTTGCAACCAGTCAAATCAGTGATTGCCTGCTTTGGTATATAGTAAGTCTTCATGCCTTATTGAATCAGTTAAAAAGTACCAGTGAATATAGAGAACTAAGACAGTGCACAAACCATGTCTACTGAATGTAGGGCACTAATGTGTCCATGCTGCAAGGAGATACCAAGGTAAACAGGTGCCTAAAAAAGGAAGGCATCCTAAACGAGACTTGGCGTCTACAGTCTTGTGAAAGGACTTCAGTCCATAATTTGGGATGTGCTTAGGATGACTTAAGCAGCTAGAGATATGAGCTATCACCCTACGCTAAGGAATTTTTTTACAACAATCTAGTGATGGGAGTCAGGACAAGACTGTGGGCATTCCCGGTGACCTGTTTCAAGATGATGGTCTGCAAGTCAAAAATTAAAACTACAACCATTACCACTAAACCTTGTGTCTTCATCTCTTAGTAAATTAATTACCGCTAAGTTATTCATATTATTTAAGAAGAAAAAAAAAAGATTTCAATATCAACCTGAACATAACTTTTCATTCTTTCCTATGTATGTCTAAGTAACAGTGTTATAAGGCAAATCTTCAGTTGTCCATAGATATAACAGGACGAACGGCCATGCAAACACAATCAGAACACCCTCTGGTACCGTCTGGCAATAAGGTGTAGTTAGTAGCATCACAGTGATCAGAACCGGATTCCTCACCTGTATGGTTGAAGTTCATTTCTTAGGGCTTGTTTACACCATGTCCATGGAGCTGCACATGTATGGTGTGAACACGGCACAGAAACATCAGTTTTCTATATACCCTGTTTACACCATACATATGCAGTAATGTGCAGAAAAACACATGGTGTGAATGAACCTTTAAAGTAGTCAGGATATTCCATATCTACCTTACCTCATATACATAAGACAACTGCCATCTCTATGGCGCAGCTTTTACTCGTACAAAAAGAGTGTGTGTGCTCCCTCTGCATGTGGTTTATTTGTAACACAGTGTTTGCACAGAGACTGCAACTAGCTACATTGTAAACAACACTCCATTTCTCTTAATAGGGACTGCACAGACAAACCTGCACACTAGATACACCAATGCATATCTGAATACACCTGTGGATGGTACTGCTGGCATTCAGGACCCTGCCAATATGTGCAGTTCTAGCAGTCCCCAATCAAAGCGAAACAGGAAAATTAATTCCAGAAATAGGTTCAGACAATCGGCAGCCAATATAGACAAGCACATTGAGGGGAATTTATCAAATCGGGAGCAGCTGCCCATGGCAACCAATCAGCTTCTCTCTTTCATTTTCAAAGCTTAACTGAACAAAACGGAAGAGGGATGTTGATTGGTTACTATGGGCAACTGCTCCAGTTTTTATAAATGCCCCCATTATGGGCACATATCCTCAATATTACGTGTCCATAGCACAGGTACACTGCATCTGTACACCCTTTGAAAGTTGTAGCTTTGCAGTTGTTGACAAAACAGAACACTGATAGTTTAAAATAGACTATCAATACAAGTGAGACCAACAAGAAAGTATTGTCATATTTGTAAGGTAAACCCTTATCTATAACTAAATTAACTACATGAAAGTCTGTAGAGAGCACTAAAAAACCCTCAACTTCATCTCAGTAGACAAACAATTGTCAAGCTGTCAAATCTCCCCGAGCTGCAAACTGCTGTGGATTCTGCACAAGTTAATCCCTACACAATGCAGGCAGGTGTGCTGACAATCACCGAGGATGAAACCTAGATTTATTTTGATATATCCTTCAAAGATTAATAACAAAACCCTAACGTTTTCAGGATCTTTGACACTGATAGTGCTAGTGTTCAATGTGAAGCACAACAAAGGCATTCACTTCCAATGATAACATTCATCCTGTTAGAGCTTAGCACTAAGCCTCACTTGGCTAAACTTTCAGGAAAAAATCTGTGATCTTTAGCCCTCGCTAATGATCGCAGTTGAAGCACAGCGCTCTGGAAAAACTAGAGTGATCAGTGTAATAAATATGGCAGCAGCAGTAACCAGGGTGAAATGAGTGTACATACCAGGCAGGTGTGTGCAGAGCTCCAAGTACAAGTGCAGTCCAGGTACAAGCTGTTGCTCTCTCCTATGCGGTCAGTGTTTATTTAAACCAGGACTTTCAGCTGTGCCAGTTTCGGTTTTGGTCAGATCCAGAATAAGCCTACAAGGAGCAGGAAGAGAGACACAGGCAGTCAGTGAGAGAGAGAGAGACAGCGGAGAGGGCAGGAATTTCAGCTGCTACTGTTCTCAGAGCATTGAGCTATTTCCAGCCACTGCAGACGGGTTTGTCTACAATCAGCCAGTGCACAGAGAGACCTCCCTTTCTTCCTCTCCAGGGGCTACCTATCAAACCGGCCCTTTACCAGCACATTAATAGTGAACGAGGCACAGTGTGCGTGCCAGTCTGGACAAGGTGATGACATAAAGGGACGATAGCTGGACTGTGTCAGGTAGAAGTGGTACCAATCCACTGATGGGGATAACTGTGCTACAACTATTCTCACCAGTAATCCTCTACGCATATCTTGTACGTACACTTGGCACTGAACCAGCTTCCCATTATAGAGTAGTAAAGGCTCCACTGAGCCCTCAGTGAATGCAGTGCTGGCATGTGTTATTGGAAACTTTGTGTCTCAGGTAATCCACGGTCAACGCAATAAATAGAAGGAGGTGTAAACAGACGTTGTGTTGGTTAACAAAAAAACATGCGGTTGTAATACGTAAGGGCCCATTGACACCTGTCTGTTTTGGTCCATTGGGCTATCATGTGCACATAATTGTGTGTTAAGTCGCATAATAGTGGCTTAGTAGTTAACACTTCTTTTTGCCTTGCAACACTGGGGTTCCTGGTTTGAATCCCAGCCAGGACACTATCTGCAAGGAGTACTCCGGTTTCCTCCCAGGGCCAGTTCGCACCAATTACGGTGCATTCCAGAGAAGCAGCTGCTGGAAAGTACTATAATCGCACACTAAACTTCCCCCTGTTCTGAGGCGAGAGGGAGCGTTCCGGTCCAGTGCGAATGAAGAAAAATGCAGCATTTTGTGCGTTCGCACTGGACCGGAACCCAGGCATTGTTTTACCATGCGTCCGATTGCACTGCGAGTGGGGGGCATGGCTGCAGTGCCACTGACTTCAATGCCCGCCATGCCCCCTTCCGCCCTAGAATGAAGCGGGAGTATAGTGTGCAATTACAGTGCGTTTCAGTACACACCGATCTGGAACGAACCGTAATTGGTGTGAACTGGTCCCCACACTCCAAAGACATGCTGGAAGGTTAATTGGCTCCTGTCTAAAGGTGCCCATACACCTTGCAAATCGGGTTTTCGTACGATAATCGGTCAGTTGATGGGAAGTCAATGATCACAATTACTGTACAACTGGCCGCATTTCGTCTATCGGTTAGGCTAGAAAACTTTTTTTCGAATCATACGAAAATCAATGGATTGGTGGCATATGAAAAAAATTATATAAAAACACTGCACATGAGCAAACGAAAATCCGTTGATGAAATTCGGTCAGTTAGTATTGCTAACAAACGATAATTGAAATCTACATTGGTCTGTGCATGATGGAGCAGTCGTGCGGAAATTGAACGGCAGTTCGAGGAAGGCATGAAAAACATTTAACGATAATTGTAAGAAATGGCCACCTTTAGGGCCCATTCACACCATGTCCGGATCATCTCCAGACCAGACCAGATTGTTTCCGGACCCAAAATGCATCCTAATGTATCCCTATGCTATTTCTGGCCTCTGTTCACACCAGCGCAGTCCATTCTAGACCAGACTAGAAAAATACTGCTTGTCCTATTTTGTCTGGTCTGGAATGCACTGGAACGCATAAAAACGGATCAAAAACGCATCCAAACACACTGGAACACACTTGTAAGGCCATTTTAAGTACAAAAGAGTTTTCAAAACATAAAAACGCAGCAAAAACTCAATGCACTGCATTCCAGATCTGGTCCGGAAAATGGTGTGAACCTGCCCTTAGGGCTTGTTTGGGCCATGTCCAACCCAGAAGAGTTTGTTCCCAGATCAAAAAAAGCTTTCCAATGGGCACTGTTCACAGCACCGCAGTCCGTTCCGGTCCAGACCAAAATAAAAAAAATGTGCATGCGTCATTTTCTCTGGTCTGGAATGCATGAAAATGCATAAAAAACACATACAAACGCATGTAAATGCACTAGATCACACTGGACTGCACCTGAAATGCCATTTGAAGCAAAAAATAAATAATTTAAAAAAACAGCACTGGAACGCAGCAAAAATGCACTGCACTGCAGTTTCAGATGTGCTTCACATCTGGTCCAAACATGGTGTGAAGATAGCCTTAATTAGCCTTCTACTGTATGTGTGCATGTGAGATAGGGATCTTAGATTGTAAGCTCCTTCAGGGCAGGGACTGATGTGAATGTACACTATGTTGAGCGTTGTGTAAATTGTCGGCACTATAAACAAACCTGTAAATTTGTCCTAGTATATGTATGCGCTGGCCTTACACCGTTCTATTTTCTTTGCTCAACCTGCAGGCTGTACAATTAAATTATAACACATTTCTCCATCAACGCTTATGAGCGTGGAAGGAGGAATCTCCTGCTGTTTTAACTAGGGATGCACCGAAATTTAGGCCGCCGAAACATTGCGGCCAAAAATTGCACTTTTGGCAAATTGTTGAAAGTGCCATGACGGCCGAAAATGCAGAAAATTTGTTCCTTGAGGGCAAGAACTAATGCATTTGTACACTATTTAAAGCACTGCATAAATTGCTGGTGCTATCTTAATAATCGTAATAATAAAAATAATCATAATGCACCAGAAAAGGCACATGAACTTTTCTAACGCACCTCTGACGCACACACACTGCGTTATACCACAATAAATGGTAAAGTGTTACTATGCATTCTGGTGCACTGCAGTGTATGTGCATTGAATGTGCTTTGGGTTAATGCATTCAGGTGGCATTGACAATGAAAAGCACCACCAGGCGTTAGCACAGTTAACCATTGCCCTGGAGAGGTGAGAAGAATGGACTCTAACACACCGACACGCTGGATATATGCCTACACATAATTGGACAATTCATGTAAACACAGTGTGTGAGCAGCTTTAGCCACAACTTACACAGGTTCCTGGGCTGACTTTAATAAATGATTATCAGGTCTGCCTTTTATCATCCCATCTTTTCCCAGGCAGCTAGCATCCGAATCTGTCTAAATCTGGGCATACACTTTACAATCTGATTGTATAACCTCTTTTAGACTACGGTACAATGGGGGGCTATTTATTCTACATATATCTCTGTGAATGTTCATTTTGTGTGAATAGAAGCAAAGACAAATGTTAGTATATTTGGTTGAATGTCACCTAATACCACATTATGGCCACTAGATGGAGCTACAATTATGTATTTTCTATGCTCCTCAGCTCCATCTAGTGGCCATAATGTGGTATTTTCCTAATACTACGTAGGACTTGAAGAAAAAAATATACTAAGAACGTTCATTTTCGCCTCTAGTGGCACAGAACAAATTTTCACAGAGATTCGCAGGGCAAATTATTTATAAATAGACTCCTATTTGTTACTTATCATCTTATGCACTGAATTCAATGTGCTGCAAATTAGATTACTGCTAACAAGGAGATAAATCCCACAGTAGCAAAGAGAAGGGGTACTAAATGTGTTCAAGTGTGTGTAACGTGATATGAATTGAAGTGCGTTTATTTCAAATATCCAAACGTGCAGGAGAAACTCCATTTATAACTGGATGTGTGTACTTCACACTTATTAGGGGCTATACAGACAATTCTAGTAGCTTAGTTGTGCTCATTCACACAAAAGATTACCAGTAGCATGACTGTGTGATCAACCTCCTATAATACTGTGATTTTAAGTGGAAACTATTAATAATTATTCTCTTCATAGACCCCGCTGGGAGTAGAAGATAACTTACTCAACTGTTGCTCATTTAGAAGATTCAGGTATACTCATAAGATCCGCCTCCAACAATCCCCTGCAGTGGCACTACACAGTGATTTTTGCATGTAAGGATTTTTTATCCTCCAATATTAAAATTGTTTGGTAGCCATAGCCTTCAGAAGACGGAGGGTCACTTCCTTTTACTCCACCTAACAATAGCAAATTATAGCAAATCCTTTCCTTTGCAGGCAACTACAAAAGCTGGTAAAATGCTCTGCATACTGTTTACTCTAAGGAATGCAGGAAGAAGGATTTTGTTTTAGGCTGGATTTAAACCTTTTATGGGTTAAAACTTACATTTTAACATGTGTTATTGCAATTTTCTACAATGCACTGAGAATGTGTGCTGCAGAGCATTACCATTCATTCGGAATGGCACCCCAGTGCCCATATACAGTGCCAACAAATGCACCTGCGCTTCAGTGTACTCAAATGCATGTATTTAAATGTACATGTGTTGCATTGCGTTGCTCCCCACAAATTGCAGTTAGGTTTTTAGATGCTGCCTTAACATACTTCAATGCACAAAAAATGTGTGAAGAGTGTCTTAAGACTGGCTCCTCAGCTATGTGTTGAAGTAAAGTGTGGTAAAACTACAGTATTTTGTGTGTTTTGGTCTTGCCACCTGCTAAATGAATAGTGCAGGTGGCAATACGAGACTTAATACAAGCATTTCACATCCACAACTGAATTCCCTTTTTTTGTTTTCCAGTATGTTGCTGTTAGCAATTGAAGGAATACCTGGATGCAGTGTGGTACTATGCTCAGATAACCCATAAAAAGTGCAATTTTTTCTTCACAACTACAGAATTGCCCCCCTCCCCTAACCTAAATGATAACACAGATAACATTGATAGGCAGGAAAAATGGGTATGAGCAAATATGGCAACTAAAAACAACACATATCTGCTTTAAAGGAGAACTATGAGATGAGTGATTTCCACTCACCTCATAGTTCTAGCCGACCTGTGACAATGAGACTGTCACGGGTCGGCTCAGTAGATCGGAAGGTGAGCGAACACATACCGGGTTCGCTCACCTCTCGATCCTGTCACGGCTCTCTGCCGTGACAGGGGGAGGGGCTGGATTCCCCTCTCCCCGCTCCGATCTGCCAGCGCTGACTGGCAGAACGGACGGGGGAGGGGGCGGGTACAGCGGGTACAGCTGGAAAAACACTGACCCCATAGTTCTCCTTTAAAGACACCTTGCACAAAAATCAAGTGAAAACAATGGCGGAAATGTCCCCATGTAATTTCCCATGGTTATCTTCACTGTGCATAGGCATGATAGAACAATTTACATCACTTAGTGTAATATTTTATAATAGTTAAGTAACATAAGGGAAGGTCATTTCAGCACAGAAGTTTACTGATAGTCTATTCACAGCCCTTATTAGCACACATAATATGCTTTCAATTAGTTTAAATCATTCAAACTGCTGGGCTTTTTCATATAAAGTACATGTAGCCAATTTTCCAATATAGCCAAACGATTCTTTATGCACAAAACTATATTTAACACACACCTGAAAGTGATGACGTTTTAACAGCTTGTATTTTCCACTAAATGGCTGAGTTACATTTCTACATTTCTACTGAGTTCATTTACATTTCTAGCTCAGTTACATTCCCTAAAGGGGCTGTGATGGCTTCTACTATATTTTTCAAATGTCCTTCATCGCCTCCAGGACTTCTCCAGAGTGTCCTCCATCCTCTGGAAATCCTTACCTCAATCTGTCCGCCTATCTCCTACACTGCCCACCTTTAGGCGATCCTTAATAACCCATCTCTTCAGGGAAGCCTATCTCATCTCAGCATAACTGCCCTTTGACTTCTACCAATAACTCAACTTAAACAACTATTACCTTTTGTATCACTTGATCCTCCTACTGGATTGTAAGCTCTCACAAGCAGGGCCCTCCTAACCCTATTGTACTGAAATTGTATTGTATTGTAAATTGTATTGTAACTGTACTGTCTCCTCCATTTTGTAAAGCACTGCGCAAATTGTTCGGCGCTATATAAATCCTGTACAGCTATTCCTCACTTAATGACCGAGTTCCGTTCCTACGACCAAGTAGTTAAACGAATCGGTCGTTAAGCGAGGAACTGTATACAGTGCTGTACTTTATTAGTACAGTACTGTATAGTGTTGGAGATGTACAGTACTGTACAGTGTACTGTCAATACAGTACTTACAGAGACTAGCAGCAGAGAATGGAGTACAGCACTGAAGACGGTGAGACAACGCACTGCCACTGCCACTGCCACATTCCCGCACGTAGGTCGGAGAGCTGGTCGTAAGTGCGAGTGGTAGCAAAACAGGAAGTCATTAAGTGAGGATTATCTGTATAATAATAATTTACACTGCCATCTCTTTTTGTCCTTAACAACTGCCAATCTGTCTTTTATATAGATCGATATGACTAGAAGTTCTATTAAACCAAGCAGTGTTTTAAACTTTATGTTATAATATCTAGGGTTGCACAGATACCAAGTACAGTACTCGGTACAGGTACGAGTACATGTACCGATACTTTTGAGCTCCAGGACTACACTAGAGAAAAATTCAAAAATTAGGAGGCCACTGTCATTTGTAAGGAGCACACGGAGCTCCTGGGATTTGTACATCTCTGTTTTAATGTACGATTTTGTTTTTATAAATATAAATAAAGGGATGCACAGATACCAGTTTTGCGAGTACCAGTACTGGTACTTGCCGAGTACTTACAAGTACGAGTACTGATACATTTTTGTTTATTGTCATGTGACATTTGTTCTAAAACAATACAGACTAATGATTTCAGGACAGTGGTGGAGCGCCAGAGCCAGGTCCCAGCTGCAACCGCCGTAACCCTGGTAGTACTCATGAAAATGCCAAGTATCTGCACTGGTACTTGAAAAGTATCTGTGCATCCCTAAAAAATATCAATCCTTGTGGTTTGCTGTGTTGGTTATGTTTAAATACTAGCATTAGAAAGAAGTAGTGATGCTTACCATAATAACTGGTCAAATGTTTTTTTGTTTACAATCAAGAAACATGGTGGGATTTCATTGCTATGGGCAGCATAACTATTTTTTAGCGGTTGTTTGAACTGATTTACCTTTCTTTTTCTCTAAAGGCCCATTTATACTTCAAATGCACATCATAAAACATACTTGCCTTATTTCATTCCAGAGCATTGCAAGCACCAGGCAACTGGAGATCTCTTCAAGAAATGACCATTGAATAAAAAGCATAAAGCAGTAGAAGTTGTAGTAGCAGTGGGACCTTTTATTTCAGGTCATGAGATCAAGACAAAGCATTACAGGCCTCAAGCTGTTCGTTGTAGGCATCCATAAATACATGACAATGTGCTTCTTTTGTACATGAGTATTGATGGTCCATCACATAGGCAGGCAACCGTGGCACTCCAGTTGGGCTTAAAACTACTAATCCGATCACACATCAGTCTCTGGGAGTCATGTTTGTTGCTGTCAGAGTTTTATAATGCCTCATGGGACTTGCAGTTCCACAACCACTGGAGTGACAAGGTTGCCTAACCCTGGTCTATCTATTTTTTTCAAAGTATCCAAGTATGATTGGACTTATGTAATCTGCCTTATTACACAGAAATGAGTGAAAAGGGACTGAAATTTAAAGAGTGAGTGTCATTAGAATAACATGTGATGCTTTGTAAAAAGGAGTTGGAAAAAAAAAGTATCCCTGCCACCCCTTGAGACAACTATATGTTTTGATTTTGAGGTGTCAGATTTTCAATTAATTATTTATTATGTTATTCATTTTTATATGCACTGCGATAATTAAAGAAGAACTCCTGGCAAACAGAAAACGTACCCGTCCCTGCACTGCAAGGGTTAAGTGCTCATTTTGTCTGGGGGGCTCAAATAAAGCATATTTACACACCTTGCTCCTTGATCCTTGCATATGCGCACTGATACCACACCTGCATATGATATCTGATATCACATACTGCAACAGACATATACAATATGAACGCGTGACAGACTAGTTACTCCAAAAAAATACTTGGTCCTATTTTGTATCACTTTTCTTATTACCAAACTGGTGGAATTTATATTGAATATGTCGCAAGTACAGTGCCAGAATGAATGGCGCATATAAGAACTACTTGAATTTGACGCAGGAGTTGATACAGGTCTGGAAAATGGCGCAGGATGTTTTAGAATTAGGTGCAAATATTTCTTAGGCTTCATTAGCGTCAGAATTCTGGCGCAAACCTGATACTGAATTCCCCTGAGTGTGTTAGTGTGCAGACTAGTGTGAATAAGTCCTCATAGTTGGCAAAACAGAAATCAGGAATCCCCCTTTAGGAATTTCAGTTATAGGTGGTGGCCAGAGAAAATGACCTGGGTCTCTGACTATTGTACAACATTAGAGGGCTCTGTCTTTAAAATACAATATTGTCCCCAAAGGAGGAAAATTCAGCAATTAACTAGAGACTACCCTGAGATTCACCCCAGTGAATGGTGCAGAAGGCAAAGTTATCTAAGCTAGTGGACTCGTCTCACCCTGCCCTGTAAATCATGTATGCCGACATTCTGCAGGAGGAATAAGGGATGAAGGATTAGCACAGCAGCCTACAATATTAGGCCACAAGCAGAGCTATGCACACCTTGGCATAATGCTGTATTTGAAAATCTGAAGTGTTTCACACTGTGGTGTGCGTCTTGCCTACACTTCTACATTCAAATGATTTACTGTGAAACATGGAAATCTATAAAAATACTTCTGCTGCTATGACAACCCTGAGCTGGCGATATCTTTGCATAATAAAGGCAATTCTATTATTGAAAAACATCACCCCCCCCTTCCATCGTTAACCTACACCCCAGTGGGAATTTCCTCTCTGTTGAAAGCCATATTTTCTCCTCCTGCAGTAGAGAATTGTTTAACATTCCCAGTTAATTGTACATGCTCATTACTTGGGAGATTTCATACTTCACATTCTTGAGGAAGTGTTTGTAAAAAAAAAACAAAAAACTGGCTGTGGGCCATTTTGCTTTGCTTTTGTAAGGTGCTTGTAGTCTTGTGTTTTGGATCTTCATGTTAAGAATAAGTCAAAACAAGTGGGCGCCTATGGCTTCTGACTTTTCTGTCTAGCTTCCATTTTAAATATAACCATTCATCTTCTAAACTATTTTTGACAATTCGTAACTGGAAGCTATTGGCGTCTCACGTCTGTCACCAGAAACCAAGGGCTATTTTGTCACATGAACGTTTGCTTATGTTCTGCCATATAATCCAGGGCCTTACGTAGAGATTAGGGTGAACACATACTATGTGGCACTAACTGCATTCATGAGAGCTGTCATTCTCATATATGCTGTCAGCAAAAGATATGATCGATGATAGAAAATATACGTCACATAGCATTATTATCAGGCACATAACATAAATGCAATCTACCTTTCTACAATATAGAGCAGTATACCTTCAGAAAATTTTGCTGCTGATTTTGTTCATAGCTAACAGTCACATGATAAGCTCCATTTTGCAACCTGTACTAAAAAAATGATATCTAGTCTCTGGTGGGTTTTCATGGACAATTACTTCCCTTTCTAAAGCAGACCTTGCAGTCAAATGTACAGATATCTTAGACACAAGTCGACTTTAATTTCTACCTATGATGCCAATTACAGGCCTCTCTCATCTTTTTAAGTGGGAGAACTTGCACAATTGGTGGCTGACTAAATACTTTTTTGCCCCACTGTATGTAGGAAGAACTCTAGAAAAAAATACCTTTTTTATGTTTGTTTTTTTTTATTGAAGTTTTACCTGTATGTCTTTCTATAGTTGCATATAATAAATGTTATTGAGGTATATTTCATGGCTGCTACTAGTTATACAGAATGAGACTTTCCTTACCTGTCATTATCATCTCTGGGTGTGACATCACTGTCCTTTCCGGAAGATTCCTGGGGAAAGCAGCGCAAACGGAAACTCGCAAGAAGACACTCTACTCTACTAATGAGTAGGGATGAGCTCAGGTTTACACCAAACCCGGGCTGAACTTGAGTTCCTCTGAACTCACAAAGAGGTTCCTTCTTTTGTTGCCCAATTAGCTGTGGGCAGGGAATTCTCGGCCTGCACCTGTAGGTAAGCAAAAGGGTGGGATGCTGTAACATCATTGACCTTATAGGGCCACATTAATATATCTGGTCAATGATATTGACTAGGGTTGCACAGATATCAAGTAAAGTACTCGGTACAAGTATGAGTACATGTACCGATACTTTTGAGCTCCAAGACTACACTAGAGAAAAATTCAAAAATTAGGAGGCAGCTGTCATTTGTAAGGAGCACACGGAGCTCCTGGGATTTGTACATCTCTGTTTTAATGTACGATTTTGTTTTTATAAATATAAATAAAGGGATGCACAGATACCAGTTTTGCGAGTACGAGTACTGGTACTTGCCGAGTACTTACAAGTACGAGTACTGATACATTTTTGTTTATTGTCATGTGTATTTTCTAAAACAATACAGACTAATGATTTCAGGACAGTGGTAGAGCACCAGAGCCAGGTCCCAGCTGCAACCTCTGCAACCCTGGTAATTCTCATGCAAATGCCAAGTATCTGCACTGGTACTCGAAAAGTATCTGTGCATCCCTAATATTGACCTAATATGGCCATTTGGCCATATCAGGTCAATGATGTCACCCGGATGTCCCTTTGCTTATATGCTGCTGCTGCAGGGTGGCAGCTGATTGGGGAGAACCCATCACCCTTCCGGGTTAAGAGAAACTCAGGTTTGGACTAGGTTCAGTCCGCACCTAAGTTCATCCCTATTGAAGAGCGTCTTCCTGAGAAATTTTGTCTGATCTGTATTCCCCAAGATCTAGCTGGAAGGAGAGTGGTATCATTCTAGATGCTGCGTGTGGAAGGTGGGGTGACTATAAATCCAAACTGTTTTCTTTAAAAGTACATTTTACACCTACTAATAGTATCTGCTTTTTGAAGGGAAAGGTGGCCTTGCATATACCTCTCAACTTTCTGACAGAAGAAAGAGGGACACCTTCCTTTACCATATAATTAGGCAATGAACACTACCACGCCTCTAACAAAAAACACAATTGGGCGGAGCTAGCAGTGACAGCTAGCTCTACCCAACTGTTTCCTATTGGCCGGCACCTGCCAGAGTCTTCTAGCAGGTCCCAGCCAATGAATAACAACTGGGCGGAGCCAGCTGGGACATCACGGCCGGCTCCACCCAGTTATTATTGTTTAATGACCAGGTCATTTGGGGACGCTGATCTGTCATTACAACTAGGCGGAACCATCTGTGAGATCAAGGCTGGCTCCGCCCAGCTGTCATTTTCGGGGTGAAGAGTCGTCCTTCGGCAGGCCGTTCTCCCCGCTTCGGCTGTCATTTTGGCTCAGTAGAGCCGAAGCATATGCCTTCGGCTCGGCTGAGCTGCTGGGCCGCCTTCGGCTGCTGTAGGGCTATTGTGAATAGCCCGTACAGCAGCCCTTCAGTTTGACTGAACCGAAGGGCTCCGAGGAGAGCCAAAGGATACAGCTAAAGCTTGAATAACCCCCTGGTCTTAAAATAGTTGATGAATCATTACCAATCACTAGTCACACTTTCATTTGGAAAAAGTGAAGCTGGATTGGTTCAGCTTCACAGGGCATTAAGGCTACAGCCATGGATCTAGTATGAGCCCAGGAGTCTGAAAAAGGGAGCTTGCACGGGAGCCTGTGAGTCCATGGCTGTGAGCCCATAAAATTGCGATGCGTTTTCCTACAAGTATCTGTAACACATAAACATGACTATTTACATATTTGCACAGTTCTTAAACAGTTGAAAACCTTATCAATCATCAACTAATAACATTATGATAAAAGAGAAAATTATAACCTTGTTCTGCGTTTATAACGTTATTCTTTGTTACTGTCCCAGCAGAGTGAGATTATGGAATTTTATCATGGTGTTAGCTGTCATTAGTAAGTAAGTCAAATGGATGACTGCAAACAGCACTGAAAGACAAAACAGCGATTAGTTCTTCACTTTCAGCAGCGTTGGGCCACGAGAGATATGCTTTGTGCCAGTGACCTCTATAAATCTCTCTCAAATAGTTGTGACAGGGGGAGGGTTCTCACTACACTTCACTATGCAATCTCTGGAATTTGGCTGATCCATTCCTCTACTGTGCCTACAACCCTGTCACTATGTGCTTCCTAACCTGCAATGCTTCAAAATATCACATATCATTTCAGCTTCAACATTTGTTATTTGACTTTGCAGTCACTATTCAAAACAAGTGGGACATTTAATCAACAAATTGCTCATCAGATGAAAGATTTGTATGTTTATCATAACAGATCCATCTTGACCAATCAATGAGGTCTGCATCAATTGATCATAAACATACTACATTTTCTACCAGTTATTGATGCTTTGGATATATATCTTTTTATCATTATGTGAGTCCCATATTTATATAGCATCAACATGCTACACAGCTTTTTGCAAGAGGACGAATAAATCAGATGTCTTTGGGGTTGATTGTCCATTTAGTAAAGCGAATTTTCATTGAGCTTTGAAAATAAGGCAAAGCTGTGGTTTTAATTTTCACATAATTGGGTATTTAAAGTATACATAGCAGCCACCTTATTTAGAAAGCTCAATGAACTTTCTCTTTGCATACGAGACATTCATTCCGCTATGTGAACAGTGTCTGTTCCTTTAGTAATTTGACCCCATTATTAAAGTGATATTAAAGTCAAAAGTTTTTTTTAGCTATTTCAAATGCTGATGAAATCACTTACTGCTCCTTAATGTGTAAAAGTTTTACAGGGTTATTCACTAAGCTGCCGGAGGCAGTCGAGTGAATAACCGAGCCTTAGTGAAGTGAGTCGAACAACGTTCGTCTGTTCACTATGGCTCAGTATTGCTCACTTCAGCCGTATGTCGGCTGCCTTCGGCTGCATGTTCCGCTGAGCCGAAGTGCAGAAGGACTTCGACTCAGCCGATCCAACATCTGGGCTGGCTGAGCCGAAGCTTCGGCAGCTCACTCGCTGCAGTTCGCCCCTATTTTCATAGGGGCCGAACGGCAGTGAGTGAATGGCCTGAATGCCGCTCGGCTATTCTGCTCGGTACCTCCGTGGTACCGAGCATGATAGCAAATAGACAGCTTTGGCTGTCACTTCGGCTCAGTCGAGCTGAAGCATATGCCTTCGGCTTGACTAAGCCGATCGGCCGCCTTTGGGAATTGTACGGGCTATAGTGACTAGCCCATACAGCAGCCCTTCGGTTGGACTGAACAGAAGGGCTCCCGCAAGCCGAAGTTTTGGCTGATCCTTTGGCTAGCTTTATGAATAGACCCCTTAGTTTCCTGCAGTCAGTCAGCTGCTCCCTTGAGCACTGGCCCTGATATCCTGCAGGGTCCTATAGAGCCATCCTTGTGTGTGCTAGCAAGCCGTGTGTGTGTCTCCACAAAAACACAGACATTGCAAAGCAAGACACTCCTCTCCTTCCTCCGCCCTTCTCCAAGCTAGTAGATGGACCACTGCTGCAGACTGGAGAGGAAGTTCAGCATGGATAGATGAGTCCCTCCTGCCAGGCTAGTGCATTCGGACAGCGACAGACTGAATAGATGTGATGACGTCACATGTCCTTAAACCGCCAGAGCCCAGGGGGAGAAGAGGCTGAGGGGATCGGTCTAGCAGCCAGGCAGGACCGAGGATCAGGTGAGTATTTCTTCTTTATTTGAGCCCCTATACCAAAAAGAGTACTTAACCCTTGCAATGCAGGGGGCAGCTCCACTGCAAGGGTTATTTTTTTAAATCCTAGAGTTCTTCTTTAATGTAATGCAACGTTAATAATACTGATAAGCATTGTAACTAGCGGTAATAAAACTGTATATATATAAACAATAGGACTATTTAATTGAAGAAAATCAGATATCAGATCTCTCCTATAAAGCAGTAAAAAGATATCAAGTACAAAACACTAGTTGCATTTACTTTTCCTTGTGTTACAATGATCTGTGCAGGTCATGCTTGCATAGTAAAATATCTGTACTGTAATATGTAACTAAGAATATAATCATTAACTTTACAGAAATGATCTAAACCTCCATTGTGAAAACATACCAGAATATGAGTGGATTGAATAGGATTTTATTGGATTTTACATCACCATTCTGTGTCCCATAATCAGACATAGGGATGAAGAAACTGATTCACTGTCTGCTCATCTGCAATCAGATATTAACATTCCTGAGATTCATATCAACATACCTGTGACTGTGTGCGCACAGCCATTCGTAAAAACCATATTTTCAGATATCATTTGGAAATATATAAATACATTGGGGCAGCCAGATTACATACATACAAAATTCCTGCTTTGCCTAGAAAATGGTTGTGAGTAATTGCTTTAACTGGCAATACAAGTCTACGGGGTCTATTTATAAGCAATCTGCAGAGCCAATCTCTCTGTGAACCTCTGTGAACGTTGGTTCTGTGTGAATAGAGACACAAAAGCAGAGTTCTAAGTATATTTTCTTGTCAGGTAGAATGTAACATTCAGAAAATACTACTTTATGGCCACTAGATAAAGCTGAGGAACATATGATATAAATACATATTTTCCATCCTCCTCAGCTCCATCTAGTGGCCATAATGTGGTATTTTCCTAATGTTACACTCAACCTGAAAAGAAATAGAAATAATCCTCTATGTGTGTCTACCTAAAAACAATGGACTTCCTATGAGACTAATATCTTATTTTAATAGTTGTTAAAGCAATCCATCAACCCTTTAAAAAATAAAAGATATATTATTTTTATTATTATTATACAGGATTTATATAGTGTCAACAGTTTGTGCAGCGCTTTACAATATATTTACTTTTTTCCTTTTCTTGCGTGTGTCCCCGCCCCCGCCTCCATTCTCGCTGCAGGAGGATAATCCTGGCGCAGATCTTACACATGTGCACACAGAGATCTCGCACCAGGTCTAATTACATACTGTTCTATGAATAGAGGGTATCAATGCCTCCTGGGATATGAAACATCACATATCCCAGGAGGCATTCCTATGCTCCATTCATAGAACAGTATTTAAATCGACCCATCGCCAGATCTCTGTGCATGTGTGAGATCTGGTGCCCCGTCATTGAGGGTCCATCTGAAGAACCAGGAAGAAAAGCCAGCTCTCTGTTACATCATCATGCAAGATGGCAGCATGGGATAGGACCTTGACAGGACAGTGAGGTGAGAGGAGAAGACAACCCTGGATCCGTTGGACTTGTAAGTATTTGATAACAGCATAAGAACAGCACCCAGGGTAAGTGGGTGGGGGATCATTTGGGAGGGTAAACCGTATGGATAGAATAATCTCGCCTTCTGGCTACTGTATTTAGAAAGCGGCACCTGTGGCTGGATTGGATGCAGTCACTGTCGGCTTACAATTTTACATCCAGATCCTTCAATTTTGTAATTGAACTTTGTCTAGCCGGGTGGTGCTGACAGAACCACCCATGGCAGTTCTGTCAAGACAAAATTCAAGCCATGTATGGCCAGCATTAGTGATTGCAAACAAAATACAGAATTCTCTTCGGTGGCTTATTTACAAAACTCTCCATTTTAATATAAAAGCATAAATATGGAAGGACAAGCATCTGAAAATGTGAAAGTCACATGAAAAGTTTCTTTAATATAAGTACTGTGATAATAATTCCAAATATGCGCTTCCCTAAATTACACTACACTCCTTCCTTGTGCTTAGCCATACACAACTCTGTGTCGAGCCTTTACCTGAGTCTGTTGCTAGAAATACTGTGTTTAGCCAGTTTTGAAGTGGTGAATCTTTTAACCATAATGGCAGGCTCCGAGTACATTGATCAAAACGCTTCAAAAATATTGGCACAGTCACTTCCTTTTCCTGGGGCACCTGCACAAGTCTGAAACCCCTTCCAAGAGCCACGAAATGGATCTTAGGTTACTGTTGATGTTAGTCCTAACATTCCATTCCAGCAAATGTCTGATGTAAAGAGTACAAACATGTACTGTTAGAAAAGTGTACACTGACGCCAGAGTTAACTTCAGTTCAAATCCTGAGCCTCCGGTATCCCAGGTATCATCTGTATTATTATTCTACATTTGCTAATATCTGCAGGTTGAAAAGGGTGTAGTGCTGGACTTTCACAAGGGGTTAAAGCTGTGAACCTAGCAGATAAAACATCAGTTCAGTTTTGTATAAATTAGGCCCCTTTCACACAGGCTGATCAGGAGAAGAACCATGCAAAGATCCTCTCCTGATCATAGCAGTACGCTATGACATCCCATGTCCGTACAGTTTTTTCCTCCATCTTGCTATGGAGGAAAAACTTGCAATTACCAGACCCCATGTCTGTCTTCGGGGAATCGGATGTAAAAGCACGGGTAAGCTGTAGTATATTACATTTTTGTTCTTTATTTATCCTTTGAACAAATGAAATAAAATATACTGAAATCACACATTGTTATTAGTCCAAAGGTCCAAATGAACATCATCCACTAATATGGAGATATTATAAAATATTTCACTATGCTCACTATATGATCAGACCCCTTTATCCCAGACGAAGAGCGGCCACCAAGGGAAAACTACCAAAATGTCAGTGGTCAAAAGTGCTTACTTGGATGATCCCAGCAGGATCTTTCTGAACTGCAGAATGCTGTAAAGCTCAATAAAGATATTATATACAAATCTGTTACTGATTCACCCTATTGCCGAGCAGCAGCTGCTTGATGTGTATGGTATGTTAACCATGCTAGATCTTACAGAAATTCTTCCCAACTGCACAATGCCAGTGCTGTGTATATTCAAAATGGGACCGAAAGCACTGAGCTGTCTTGGCCACAGACAGTATGCATACTGGGTCAATGTTTACAGCTCCTTACTGCCCAAGAGATATGACTCTTATTACTAGTCAGCCAACATATTTCAGAAGACATAGCTGCCAAGGCTCATCCTGAAGCCAAACAAGGTAGTCAAAACTCCCACTATTTTATCTGCAGACATCAACTAGAATTTCTACAGCGCTAGTGGTGGGGACTCACTTGCTTAAGCTGCCCATACACATATATTGTATCTGATTGGATACCAGTATTATTCAGGTATTTTGAGAGCCAGCAGGGCCGAATAGCAAGATACTGAAACTTGGCCCAGTGGGAGATTCCTCCATCCACACAGTTAAGCGTAGATGGAGGAATCTGTTGCACTTTTTCCATCTGGCCATAGCAAATCTACAGATAATCTAAGATAATGATAAAACGTGTATGGCCAGCTTTAATCTCTAATTTAATTTATAATTTTAAGAGAATGAGATGGAGAGAGGGAACAAAGCATTACATTAAAGCAATGTGTTTAACTTTCTTTAAATTGCTAAAATATTGGCTGTGGTGGTGATATCTGACATAAAATTACCCACATAAAGTGACCAAGACTGCTTCTAAAATAATACATTATAATGTAATAGGGTTACAGGTTCTCTTTAATCATATGGCATGGCAGGCAAACATGCTTTTCACAAACGGCATCATGCACAACAAATGCACATCTTATTATAAGATAACAATAGGAAACTGTATCTTTTGCAATGGTATATTAGCAGCCAACAATGTAAGTCAGTCACTATTCTCTCTACATAAACATCTTATAACAGCAACATGATTGAGGATACACTGCAGCTTCTCTGGGAAGTGCTTTTATTGGATTACCACGCCACTAATGTGAAAAAAGGTCAAATGCTGTATTTAATTATTGCCAGGTAGACATTACTGCCTGGTTTTATTTTGTGCTGAGCTCACTCCGTTTGTAAGACCTTATAAAAAATGCATGATGTAAGCTTACATTTTAGTACAGCCAGGCTCAATGTTTTGTTGCTGGACATATTGGATGTTGCTTAGCACAGGTTACTCCATACACTAGCAGGGGATAACAAGGTCAGTAAAACAATCAATGAAGCTGAAGGAAAACACTCAATTTCTATTAGAGGCCCATGGCCTCTAGTCTATGTGTGCATATGTGTGTGGTTGTGTGTATAGTACAAATTTTACTGCCTCTAAATGTTTGTGATCTGGCAAACCTGCAATATTTTTGAATGACATGATACATTTTATCTGAAAAGAAGCAACATAAAAGAGCAAATGTGCAATGGCTAAAAAGGGGGCCCACTATCTTTAGCAGCTTGCAACGTACAATACAATAAATGTACGCAAGCCACACACATTATAAAAAAGAAAGAAAACATTTGTTGATAATGGTGTGAAGTTAGTTCTGCATCACTGAGTTCATGTTCCTAGTGTGGAGTGTTGAAGACCATATGCAGTATGTCTGCGGTAAGCAACACTGGAGGGAGCTGAAAGCCACATGTGACTTTGATTGACAACCACTGGCTAAAGGGAGCACATCTGAAAGAAAATGCTCTGGTCAGTGGAAGTCAACTTATAAGACACAGGGGACATCAAGTCTATTCCCTGACATCACTGAAGGACCACACATTAATTTAGCATATTTAAAGCTATGGAGGACTGTAATGCTATAGTCATAGAGTCAGTACTCTACACATACAACATGAGATGGTGATGGTTTGCGAACATGTGAGAGGATATGGACATTTTACAGGAGATGGTGGAGGCTATGACAGTTTACAGGATATAGTGAGAAACTGCACATGTACCACAGACCACAGATATACTTCAGGAGATGGATAAAGCCTGACGACAAGCTACTAGAATGGTTGGAGACTGGGAACAGGTTACACAAGACTGCTAGATATCATTGCTATTACAATCCCTTAACAACATCAATTGTCCCCCATTTAAGCTCCTTACAGACCCCTTAAAATGTATCACCACAGCAAGATCTATTATAAAAGATCAAAGGAAAAAAAAGATATACTAGCAAGAAGTAAACCAAACAACTGAACTAATAGAAGCCAGTCTATTGAATATTTTTCCTTCACTGGAATGAGTTCTGGCAACATGGGTACTGTGGTATCCTGTGGCAGTTTATATAGGACACTTTCTCTGACTTCCTCATTAGTGCAGATGCCAGCACAGAGTGAACGGAGGCATCCTCAGACTTTCCCTACATCATCAGGAACACTTGTCCTCATATTGTTCCCGGTCACACTCTGATTGGGACTGATATAGACAGGGAAAACACTGACCACTGGCTGTTGGTGTTTGAGGGTAGCAGGACAACTTTAAAGGACTCTAACAAAAAATGATTTTATGCATCGAGGGCCAGGTGCATACAGCACTTGGTCTGGTTATGATTGTTGGCCCCATTGCAGAATAAAAGCACCTTTTTTATGTTAATGCTGCTAATGTTCCTGCGGGAGGAGGTACATCCAGCACTAAGCCCCTATTCCCTCCTTAAGCTGACTTTTTAAAAGAACGTTTTACTATTCATTACGAATGAACAATCAGCGCTAACGGGATGCCAGAGACCAGCACATTCAATCAAAATTCTGCCTACTTGCTAGCAGTGTGGTTGGGCAGCCGTAGGTAAACTGTCTGACCACCCTACTTAGCAAGGGTAGGTTGGATTTGAACAGGACCAATTGCACTTGGTATCCTTGTGGATAAAATAAAACTTTAATATTTTATGTGAGACTTCTTTTACCTCCTGCCATCCACCCGTTGAGAAAAAACGGACGGACGGCAGACTCCCATTTGTGGTTTGCCGTCTCCAGAGGCAGGAAAAACCCGTACTTTCAACATAACCGTTACCGGCTGTTTCTCATACAACCGATCAGCGGCTCTATAGACGCCGATCAGTTGTATGGGGTGATTTGATCTGCCCCCTGTGCGAGTGCTGCCGCCGCTCCTGACCCCTCACCTTCAATTGCCGGGATCCGCTAGCCCATCTTAAAAGTTAAAATAAAAGTCACATATAAAAAAAGTAAAAAAAACAAAACCCCAAAATGTTTAAGTCCCCCAACCCCACGTTTACGCACATATAAACGTAAATATGCGTCAGCGCGCAAAAACGACAATTGCGCTACATGTTACATATCGCCACAAACATCGGAGTGAGAGCAATCATTTTAGGACCATCAATCACTGATAACACTAAACTGATGAGCGGTAAAAGCTTTTAAAGCGTCTCCTATGGCCAATTTGGTGTATTGTAGTTGTTTTAGGTTTTGCGCGTGCGCGCAATTTTAAGGCTTGACATGTTTAGTGTCTTTTTACGCGACATGACCCCGTCTCTTATATTTTACCAAAAAAATTGGGTAATAATAAATGTTTTATAATTTAACATAGGGGAAACAGTTTTTTTTTTAAATTTTCTGTAATTTTTTCTTAATATAGTAAAAAATAAAACCCCCAAAAGAAAGCTCTATCTGTCCCTAAAAAATGGTATAAAATTCATTTCAGTACAGCGTTGCATGACGGAATAAATGTCAGTCAAAGTACCACAGCGCTGTATACTGAAAAATGGCCTGGATGGGAAGGGGGTTTAACACCGTAGACTTCAAGTGGCTAAGAATGCCAGATACAGCTCTTCGAAAACCATGAATCGAAATTCGGACGAAATTTTGGAAATTCGGAGATTCGGATGTATCCGAATTCTAAATTACAGATATAACGAATGCAAACAAATCCAAGTTTCCGATTCCAAAATTCGGTAGCGGTAGTCTGTACGAAATTTCGTTGCAGCAAAGTGACATTTGAGAAAAAAAATACTTTTTTTCCCTCTTAAATGTCACTTTGCTGCAGTGAACGAACGAAACGAAATAGAAACCTAATTTCGTACAGATTACCGCTAACAAATTTCGTCCGAATCCGAATTCCGAAACGAATTGACTTTCGGACCCGAATCCCGAAAAACGAAATAACGCAAAATCCGAATCAAAACGAAACTAAACTATTTTTTTGCTGGTGCACATGTCTACTGTACAGCATTCATGAGAAGTGAATTTGCCTAAATAGAAGAAGAGGAATGAAGATGGTTTCTTCCTGGTGCTTACAAAAAGCACACAACATTTGCCAAAACTTGGTTATGACACATATACATGTTTTTTAACCAGCAATGCTTGTTAATATAAGTAATATTAACACGTATAGTGAAATTACAAGTAGATTTTAACACATTACATTGTTTTAATGTTCAAGACCCACTTGTCTATTCGGTCAGACTTGATGTCGCATTCTCAGCACTCTCCAGAGAAAAGAGTTAATATCCACTTCATCTTGAAAACACGATGATGTCACATACCACCCTAGTCATGGCTAAAGATTTATAAGCTCCAAATCTCTCCTTTACCCTGCTATATTTTTAACTCAGGGCATGGATTTCATCATTATGAAATACTGCCAGGCAAGGTAACATGTAGAAAATAAAGTGACTTATGCACTTCTCCAAACACAAGAGATCCTAGAAAGTTGTGTGGTTTATGTAGATCTATTATCAATAGGGCCTCTTCTAGACATCTTGGCAACATTGCATTTCCATTGCAAATGAATTGTCGCTTGGATAGATGCTTGTCATTTTGGCCAGTCCTATGTGAAAATGCCAAGGCCCTGAAGTCATGAATACGACCAAAGCTTAATGTTCCTAGTAGAGAGGGCTTTATTTCTTTCTTTGGCAGCATGGCAATCCTTAGGCAGACTGTCAATACTTTGGTTTTGTCAAGTACATCTTACTATGGAAATTTATTTCAAGTGGACGCTCAGAGATGGAAGGGTTGCCAGAACGTACAGCGTCTGTTCCTCGTCTCGGGAAATTAGAAGAGATATGGATTTCTCATAGCAACACTAACAAAGGGCCACTATAGCTGGAGATCATGTATTTTATTTGGTTTTTCCTCATATGAATATTGTTAAATACCTACCTTTGTCACAGTCTCCACTGACATTGACTTTTACATTTTATGG
The DNA here is from genome assembly GCF_000935625.1 of Nanorana parkeri. NCBI lineage: Eukaryota > Metazoa > Chordata > Amphibia > Anura > Dicroglossidae > Nanorana > Nanorana parkeri. The sequence goes on along the minus strand of NW_017306781.1, from coordinate 181,781 downwards.
AACTGGAATTAAAATGTATTCACATTACATAATAGTGAATAGCAAACTGTTTACATCTTCTTTCCTGTTTATGCTCAGGGTGCTGAGGCGCATGCTTTTACTCTTGTGTTTCAGTATGTAAAATGGTTGTGTAAGAAGAGAGTATATGTTAAATTGGAAGATATTATAAGAGGAAAGGATTGTGAAAAGTGACAGTAATATCAACCATTAATGTAAAATAGGCAACATTTAAAGAAATGCAAGAGTATCACTATGAAGGTAGAAATCTTAGTTAGCAGAATCAGGTGCCACCCATGCCAATCAGACTCTTAACAAGGGTTTGTGAAACGTTTTGTGAGTTTGTGAGACCTCTTCACCTGTCATGTCTTTGCTGGCAGCCATTGGCTTCCACCCCTACTACCTGTTGATCCAGAGGAAGGCAAAAAAAAAACCCTATAAAGCATGGTTCAATTTGCTCCAACATCAGGAAAAAATTCCTTCCTGATCCCATAAGGCAATTGGATATTTCCTGGATCAACAATCTCTGATGCTTAATATACTCAATATCCAGTAATTTTCTGTGCATTTAAGAATACATCCAGATGTCTTTTAAAACAATTAACTGAGCTAGCTAGAACTAGCTCCTGGGTGAGTCTATTCCACATTTTCACAGCTCTAACTGGGAAGAATCCTTTCTGTATGCAAAGATTAAACCTCTTTTTCTCCAGACGCAAAGAGTGCCCCCTTGTCCTTTGCAGTGACCTTAACATGAATAATTTGGCACCAAGTTCTTTATATGGACCATTTATGTATTTATACATGGTGATCATGTCCCCGCTTAATTGCCTCTTCTCCAGAGAGAACAAATTCAGGTCAGCTAATCTTTCCTCATAGCTGAGCTTCTCCATGCCTCTTATGAGTTTAGTCGCCCTTCACTGCACTTTCTCCAGTTCCACGTCCTTTTTGTGAACTGGTGCCCAAAACTGAACTGCATATTCCTGATGAGGTCTTACTAATGCTTTGTACAGGGGCAGGATTATGTCTCTATCTCTGGAGTCTAGACTCCTTTTAATATAAGAAAGTGTTTTGCTTGCTTTAGAAACTGCGGCTTGACTTTGCATGCTATTATTCAGTCTATGATCTACCAGAACACCCAGATCTTTCTCCACCATTGACTCCCCCAAACATAATCCCCCTAGAGTGTATGATGCATGCATGTTTTTAGTCCCCAAGTGCAGAACTTTACATTTATCAACATTAAACCTCATTTGCCAAATAGATGCCCAATCACACAGTGCATTCAGATCTGCTTGTAAGTTAGAGACATCTTCTAAGGACTGTATTCCACTACATGGTGCCATCTGCAAACACAGAAATAGTTATTTTAATCCCCAATTCTATGTCATTTATAAATAGGTTAAACAGTAAGGAGACCAACACTGAACCTTGGGGGACCCCACTAACAACCTCTGACCATTCAGAGTATGAATCATTGATAACCACTCTCTGAATACGGTCTTTAAGCCAGTTTTCTATCCAATTACAGATGGAATGCTCTATGCCTACTGTCCTTAACTTATACATTAGCAGCATGTGGGGAACTGTGTCAAACACTTTTGCAAAGTCCAAGTATACTATATCCACAGGCATTCCTCTGTCCAATGTATTACTCACTTCCTCATAAAAAGAAAGTAGGTTTGTTTGACAGCTTCTGTCTTTTGTGAATCCGTGCTGACTATCGCTTACGATATTATTTTCAAGCAAAAACAATTGCATGTGATCCTTGATCAAACTTTCAAGTATCTTCCCAACTATTGAAGTTAAATACTTTGATCCCTTTTTAAAATATAGGCACCACATTGGCTTTGCGCCAATCCATCGGTACCAAGCCAGTCATTAGAGAGTCTCTAAAAATGAAATACAATGGCTTTGAAATTACACAGCTCAATTCTTTGAGGACACGTGGGTATAAGCCGTCTGGTCCAGGTGCTTTGTTCACCTTAATTTTGTCTAACTGTTTCTGGACCATATCACTAGTCAGCCATTGTGGTTCAGTAGAGGCTATGACACTGCTATCCCCATTATGGACTTGAGTTACATTCTGTTCATTGGTGTCCACAGAGCTGAAGAAAGTATTTAATAGATTTGCCTTCTCTTTGACCCCAGTTAACAACTCTCGGTTATCTTTTAAGGTCTACATGCTCTCAGACCTGATTTTTTTACTATTAATATATTTCAATCATTTTTTGGGCTAATCTTGCACTCTTTTGCAACCTGTCGTTCATTTTGAATCTTTGAGAGCTTAATTTCCTTTTTACATTTTTGATATAACATTACTATCATTATAATAGCATTATTATCAATAGTACAGTGGCGTAACAATTGCGGCTGCTATGGGGTCTGGGACACAGGGGGGCCCGGGCCAGGACAACCCTGATGCCGTGCGGGCCCCCTGGCTCCCTATGGCATCTCATGCTGCTGGCTGTCACTGGCGGCTATGAAGAGGAAACGCGCCACTGTTCAGATCACTGAGTCTACAGGCACTGCTGAGTCAGTGAGAACCAGCAGCGGCGGTGGAGGAGGCTGGACCCATCAGTGGAAGAGGAGGTGGGGCCCGAGGTCAGCAGCAGAGGAGGAGGCGGAGCCCGGTGCCCGGTGATGGAGGAGGCCGGCCTAGCGACAGAGGAGGAGGCCGGCCCATCAGCGACCGTGGAGGAAGAGGAGGCGGACAGGTAAGGAGTGTGACCAGCCCACCTGAGACACTGCAGAGCCCACCATCGAGAGTCTATGGTGGGCTCTGCAGGGTCACCCTCAGGTGGGCTGTGTGGGATCGCAAGTGGGCTCTGCAAGGGGTGTAACTAGAAATCACAGGGCCCCATACAAAATTTTGCTATGGGGCCCTGTGATTTCTAGTTACACCCCTGCAATAGTATTAATAGAAATGGCCAGTTTTTATTACAGTATACAGTATGTGTATTGTGGTTATCGTTGCATCATCTTCAGTTCCAACGTGAGTTGCAAATTAAACATGTACATTTCGTTTTGTTCCGAATGAAAATTTAGATGAAATTTCATGAAGTTAAATCGGACATGTGACTGTTTTCTGGCCAATCAGAAAACCCCTTCCAAAACTAAAACGAAGTTCTGAAAGATCCGAATAATGAAATGAAACGGTGTTTGGACCCAAAACTAGAAAGAAAGAAAAATCCGAAACAAAACTCCTTTTTTGCAGGTTTACATATCTATTGCAAACTGGATTTTTTGATATTATAGATCAGAAATGTGCATCATCATTTTGCAAGGATTATTCTGTTAGTCTGCTGCCCTATATTATCATGCTACACTGATGTTTTTATTAGATTATTGCAATACAAAATTAATTGTTTGTATTCAGTTTTATGATTGAAATATTCTTCATCTCCTAGATGTGGCTATAAAGCACTCTAACCCATACTATATGTTAGCCCTCATTTACACATGGGCGTTTTGTCATGTGCTTCCTAAAATGCCACAACGCTCATAATGAAGATTCCCATTACTGGTGCCTGTTAACAATGAGCATTGTGCTGTCATAGGCCTGTAAACAAAATGGAGGATTTGGGAGTGTCCATGCTGGATGTGGAGATTTACAGCCACGTAGTAAGGGCCAACAAAAACCTCTACTGCTGCAGTAATGTCCAGGCCAAGCAGTAGAGGACCTGGAAAGAAACTGGGAGTGAATTTTTCTCATATTGGGAGCTCGGATAGCACAAGACACCACAACATGATGCAGAAAAAACAGGAAGCAGATACTAGGACAATAATGACATATGATGTCACAGAGGATATTAGTTTCCATTGACCAACACAAAAATGCCTGAAGCTTGAAAAGAAATGAAAATCGTGCAAAAAAAAAAAAAAAGCTTTACAATCATCTAAAAATGTTCACACTTAAGTGTGAATGGGGGCTCAGGGCATTTTTTGATGGCCGTTGTTATACAGTAAACAGTGATGAGGGTGTATCAAGTGATCAGTGAATGACTGGCATTGTCAGGTTCTGTTACTTGCAGTCAGTGGGACTGTTACATAGTTGTTAAAGTGACATTAAACTCTAATCCCCCCCCCCCCCATCCTGCTTTAAGGACTTACCTTAAGTGATGCCTCTTAATCCGATCATCTTCTTCCTTCTAGTAGGTTTCAGGAATCCCTCCAGCGCTGGTGCCGGTCTATGATCCAGCGCTGACTGCTGTGTCTTCTGTATCCCGCGGTGTCTGTCCAACATGCACACTCCTGGCTGCGTGCATTGACTTACATTGTGTCTCTCCACCTGCCCCCACCGGTGATCTCCACCTGCCCACTTCCTCCAGCACGACCGCTCGAGAATCTTCAAATCTTTGGATGGGAGTGAACGGCGGAGACACAGATAAGTTTTTACCTATTTGGTAACTTTTTTTTTATGTTTTTGCATATATCTGCTTGCTAGTAGTAGATATATGTAAAAAAAACTCTACTTTAAGGTTGAATAAAGACACAGGTCCATCTCAATCAACCTATGTGTGTTTGTGTTTGTATGAGTCACTAAGAGTACCCATACCCCTGTATATTGCTTTCACTGAGCAAGGCATCAAAAAGTTTCTTGAAAAAGCTGACATTGAGTGTCAATTTGTCTAAAAACAAAATGTCGTTCTGGAAATTCAATTAAGCCCAGATTCATTTTCTTCTGTTTGCCACAAATATTGTCAGAGCCTGTGTAAACATGTATAGGAGATGTCTATTTTTATTTCCATTATTCACAGAGAGCCTTATTTGGACTTTATAGCTGTTTTGTGAGCATCCAAGCATAAAATGGGTTACCTCACTGTTTGTGCCTATTGCAAATAACATGATTCAAATGATCAATCTGTTTGAATTTACTAAATATGATTGCTCATATTTTCAGATTCAACAATGAATCACATACTCACAAACTTGAGCATTCTGGCTTTGCATTGCACATTTTTTTTAAAAGCCAGCTTCAGGAAAATTAACCCTGCACTGCAAGGGTTGCTTGGTTATGTCTAGGGGACAGGAAAAAGCTTATAACTTACTTGATCCCCGCTTACCTGGGAGTCGGCGTTAACACTTGCAGTGCATGGGGCAGCCCCACTGTCCCATGCACTGCTTCCTGTTTTTTGCAGTGGGGCTATCCCATGCTTGCAGCGCATGCACAGTCCCACTGCGTGGAAAAACATTTCATTTCTCTGAAGTTGAGCTTTAGGGCCTGTTCACACCATCCAGTGCGTTCATGGCACAGTTCCAGGACATGAACGCACTAGATCTCATATTCAAAGCCTCCCTGCGTTCTAGGGCGGGAGGGGGCATGGTGGTGACATTCTTTTCAATGGCACTCCTCCATCCAGTAATGCGTTGAAACCCGTGGTACAGTAATTCCCTGCGTTCCGGTGCAGTGCCCAGAACAAGGGTAGGCCTTGAACACGTGATCCAGTGTGTTCATGTCATAGAACTGTGACATGAAGGCACTGGATGGTGTGAACAGGCCCTTTAGATACACTATATTGCCAAAAGTATTGGGACACCCCTCCAAATCATTGGATTCAGGTGTTCCGCGAAATTTCCTTGCTACTAAATATTCCACGGTCACCTGCTAGTGGTATTATAACAAAGTGGAAGCAACTGGGAACAACAGCAACTCAGCCACGAAGTGGTAGGCCACGTAAAATGACAGAGCGGGGTCAGCGCATGCTGAAGCGCACAGTGGTGTGCAGAAGTCACCAACTGTCTGCAGAGTCAATAGCTACAGACCTCGTGAGGCCTTCAGATTGGCACAACAATAGTGCGTAGAAGCCTCATGGAATGGGTTTCCATGGCCGAGCAGCTGCATCCAAGCCTTACATCACCAAGTGCAATGCAAAGCGTTGGATGCAGTGGTGTAAAGCACGCTGCCACTGGACTCTGGAGAAACAGAAACGTGTTCTCTGGAGTGACAAATCACACTTTGCTGTCTGGAAATCCGATGGACGTGTCTGGGTTTGGCGGTTGCCAGGAGAACGGTACTTGCCTGACTGTATTGTGCCAAGTGTAAAGTTTGGTGGAGGGGGGATTATGGTTTGGGGTTGTTTTTCAGTAGTTGGGCTTGGCCCCTTAGTTCCAGTGAAGGGAACTCTTAAGACATCAGCATACCAAGACATTTTGGACAATTTCATGCTCCCAACTTTGTGGGGATGGCCCCTTCCTGCTCCAACATGACTGCGCACCAGTGCACAGAGCAAGGTCCATAAGGTCAAGGATGAGTGAGTTAGGGGTGGAGGAACTTGACTGGCCTGCACAGAGACCTGACCTCAACCCGATAGAACACCTTTGAGATGAAATAGAGTGGAGACTGCGAGCCAGGCCTTCTCATCCAACATCAGCACCTGACCTCACAAGTGTGCTTCTGGAAGAATAATCAAACATTCCCATAGACACACTCCTAAACCTTGTGGACAGCTTTCCCAGAAGAGTTGAAGCTGGTATAGCTGCAAAGGGTGGGCCAACTCAATATTGAACCCTGCAGACTAAAACTGGGATGCCATAAAAGTTAATCTGTATGTAAAGGCAGACATCCCAATACTTTTGGCAATATAGTGTATATGTTAATGCAAAACTTTTTTATTTTAGTTTTCAATGGAGTGTGGAAGGGTTAGACCCTCTGTCACAATGTTAGTGCTGTCTGTGTTCCTGGTAGGGAGATTTACCCATTTTGACCATAGTCAAAAAGAAAGAAAGTGAGGTGAAATCCAAAAAGTTAGAGTTGTCAGCAAATCAAAAGGTGTGGATAAATGTTTCAAAAGGGGCACCAGTTCTTAATGGGGAACGGCCCTCACTTAGGAGCAGTGGTGTATTTTGGTTTTGTGCTGCTCTAGGCACTATGCAATGTTAACCATTTACACAACTGATGTAATGGAAATTGTTGTAACCTGTATGGACTTTTACTTTCTCACTCACTATATCAACAGCTCATTTGATTACTCTTTGGTCTGTCAATGACTTTCAATTGATTATATGTATTACATGTTTCTTGTTAAAACCCAATAGAAACTTTTTGAAAGTTACATTCTTCCCCACTCTATCCAAGATGAAAAAACATTTTGGATTGACATATACTTTACATTTACAACATAGGAAAGTAGAGAGGACATGGACACACAGTTATTGCATATCTTGGTGTGGACAGTTTAGGGGAACTGGGAATTAGCTCAGTGTTTCTAAGCTTTCACCTGGCGCAAAGTTTACAAAGCCTACTGAATGTCTGTTTGAACATTATGACAAATATGCATCTTTCAACCTGTCTGTGTACAGATCTGTGAAGAAGTCACTTGTGGATTTGTCACCTTTTTTTAAGACAATGTTATTTTATGTTGTAGATTTTTGATATTACCTTGGATTAGACCTTCTCATTTCTAATAGTACAGTGATAGGACCGAGAAAGAAAAAAAAAGACATATCACTAATGTGTCATTTATTTCCTGAGTAAGACAATGAAATATACAATTATATATGTGAAAAATGAATCGTCCCCTAAAAATCAAATGGAGGAGATAGTAAGGCAGAAAGGCAAAAACATTGGGCCTCCCTAGCCAACGTTAATGGCAATCACCAGTAAACATTGTGCTGACAAAACACAGAGCTACACCATACCAAGAAAAGTCCAAAAGGGGAAAACATTTCAAAAAGAGCATAATATATACCTGCATGTCTCCACCAATGTTCTGTACAGTGATGAGACAAAAGTAGTGTGCATAGTAATATTTAGAAATCAGATGGAGCGTTTTACAATGCCTTGGGAGATTGTGGTAATCAAGGACTTGTATTCTTATCTATATTAAAAGGAACTCTCATCAACTCTTAAATTGTCATTAAAGCTGAATGGAGTCCAGACAGATATTACAAATTACTATTTACCAAGCTTTGAATAAACTAAAAAAAAGTTAAGGGCTCTCATGTTATTCCTGCGTTGAGTTAACAAACACTTGTTAATGTCTGTTGTGTTGCACTTAACGTGCATTGTGTTAACATGTATCGATAGCTAAGCTTTTTTCTTTTTACTTTCTGATAAAGCGGGGAAGGATTAACATTTCTGTCTGTTCTACTGCCATCGGAGGCTCTGTTGGAGAGTTCCCTTCACTTCCTGCCCGGTTAAACGGTTGTCACAAGGACAGGAAGTGAAGGGAAATGTCTCTAACAGCAACATAGACAGAAGCAAAAATGCATTTATGTTAAGTAGGGGAATGCTAGAACCTCCGTTAGCTTTTCATTGATTGTTTCCCTGTTGCAGATTTTTCCTCACAACCTGTCTGGTAAAACGTTGCCCCCAGAACAGAGGGTGAGGGGGGAAACTCTCTAACGGAGCCCCACATAGCAGTATAACTTAACAGGGGTTCTAACCATTCTTCATTCTACTCTAAACTAAAATACAGTTTTGGGTACAGATACACTTTAAGGCAGCCCTTCATTTTGAATGGGCTGTCAATGCAGTAAACTGCAAGCAAAAATGGACATGCACCACATTTATCCAACACAGAGATTCACCAGGTTGAATGTAATGTAATACCAAATTTTCGCCACTAGATGGAGCTGAAAAGCATAAGATAGAAGTATTTATTTCCTATGCTGCTGAGCTCCATCTAGTGGCCATAATGTGATATTACATTACATTCAACCTGAAAATAAAATAAACTAAAGGTGCCCATACACTGCTCGATTCTCGTACGAGAATCGGGCGAAATCCAGCGATCGTACGAGAATCGAGCAGTGTGAACGAAGACGTGCGACCGTTTCTAGCCTGCTCGTCCGATAGCTGCGGAACGGGCTGCCCGTTCTGCATTGCGGTCATCGGAAGCCCGCCCCTCAGCGAGGCGGGCTTTCGATGATCGCAAGTACGGTCTGGCCGTCCAAGGTGGGCAGATCGTACGAGCTTTCAATAAGCATACGACCTTAAGAACATTGATTTTTGCCTTTATTCAGACAGAACGAATGTTCACACGGTGAATGGCTCTGCAAATTGTTTATAATGTCTGCACACCAAAATGATATAAGCATGACTTATCTGATTTTCTATACAGGTATGAGTAGTTTTACATACCTCTGTTATTACCCCTATATAAACATTTATGTTTTGGGTGCAGTTGTCTTTTATTTGTAGATTGGGACATGAAAATAGCACTGCTAAACTGCAAATGTTGCTTAGCTACAGTACTTTTGTAAGAGGGAGTGATCCAAAATTGCTTTAGGCTGCCCTAGCACAGGTGTGAAGATCTGTGATTTTTACACCCCTAACCTTTACAAATGGGAGTTATGTGTTAGCCACAACGTGTGTCAGTACAGGCCCAATCACCAGCAGACACAAAATGCAACTGACCCTCAATGGTTGTAAGAAGATTCCTAAATTCCAGTGATTGCAGCTAATGGTAGCACAGCCAATTCATCAGGAAAAGGAGATATTTTTTAAGCCTTAGAATGCACTTTTTATTATCTTCCACAACATGGAAACTAAATCTGCCTATAGTTTGGTAATTGATGTATGTAAGGAGATTGTAACTGTATCGTAACAAACAGATGAGAACTACAAGCAATACTTTTTTATTTGAAACCCTCAGTGTATACGTCCTGCTTGGAATGGAAAAAGGAACTGGATCTCCCAAAATCTTGTACTGGAAAATAGACTGGTAATGCCAATCACAAACTATTCCATACAGTACTGTATGGTGCTTTAAAGTGTATGTAAACCCTAACAATAAACTTCTTTCATGTGCTCCCTACTGGGCTGTTACACAGTATATATCATTGAAAGCATATATATGTTTATATCTATTAATAAAATACCAACTGATCCTGCCAGAAATCTTGTGAGCTTATAACTTCCTGTGCTTTTTGTCATTGAGTTATATTGTTCCCAGCTCCTTCTTTGTATTACAGAACACCTCCCACTATGGTATGGAAAAGAAGAGGGGGAGGATTCCGGAGTCCCATGGAAAAAGTGCAACAGATTGGCCCAGGTGGAGATTACTCCATCCACACAGTTAAGTGTAGATGGAGGAATCGGCTGCACCTTTTCCATCTGACCACAGAACATCTGCAGATAATTGTAAGGTGTATGGCCAGCTTTAGGCCTCATAAATCATCACGTCCAATACAATGGGGGGAATTTATCATAACTGGAGCAGACAAAATCTGGAGCAGATGCCCATGGCAACCAATCAGCTTTTCTCTATCATTTTCAAATCTTAACTGAACAAGCTGAAGAGAGAAGCTGATTGGTTGCCATGGACAACTGCTCCAGATTCTGTTTGCTTCGGTTTTGATAAATTCCCCCCATTGTGTATAGATGTGAGGTTACTGTGGGGCATTCCATTGCTGCAGCATAGCAGGGGAGAGGATGGAGGGATCACTGTGACAGCTGGCCAGCTCCAAGGATTGGGTGAGTATAACTTTGCTATTTTCCTCCCTAGACCAAAACAAGCAGTTAACCCTTAGAGTACAGGGGTAGCCCCCTGCAAGGGTTAATCATTTTTCCCAGAGTTCTGCTTTAAGGTTTGCATGTCTACATGCTATGCTAGAATTTGTCAATCTCTGCCAGGCGAGCTTTAGCATGTTAGCACAAGTTATTCACTATGAAGTAGAGTCCAGGGAATATTACATTTTATTTATGAAAATATATAACATTACTATACATTATATTTTTTATTATTGATTTCTTCTTTATTTTCTGGTAATACTGCTTTAACATTTTTAGAATATTCATTTATGATCAAATTACACTGGTCCCTGCTCTGCGTTTCTGTTTCAGTACTTTAAATTAACAGCTACCAGATGCAAACCTCTTGGGAAGTCTCTATAACGTAAAATTGTTCACCAAACACGTTCTAAATCCTTTCTATTGCTTAATTGTGGCAGAGTAGCGGAATAAACACACTCTTTTATAAAAGTAGCAAGGCTTTGTAAAGCAGGAGCAAAGGAGATACTTGCCCAGTTCTTGTGACTGCTTCATTGGTACCTAGGGATGCACCAATATATCGGCCGCCGAAACATATTGGCAGAAAATGGCAATTTTGGGAAAGTGCCGAAAGTGCCATTTTTCTGCCGATATAGAGGTGCATCCATTCTTTCCCTCCTCCTCGCTGGGCGCTGCTCTGTGTCCCAGGGGGGGGGGGGGAACTGTCACAGGAGGGAGAGCGCTGTGAGTCTCTCCTCCCCGCACCGCTCAGCCTCCTGTGACAGATCAGAGGAAAGTGGTGTGTAGAGGCGAAGACAGTCAGTGGTGTCACAGGAGGCCGGCCAGCGGTTTCGGGGGAGAAGTCAGCTGTCAGATCGAGCTCTCCTCCCTGCACCGCTCACTCAGCCTCCTGTGACAGCTGTCAGGATGGAGAGTGGGTACAAGCAGTCACTGATCAGTGATCGTCTAGTGTTTGTAAATAATTGAGGACAGAGTATGATTACTATATCCTCAATTATGAATGAATGGGAAGTGATCTACATCACGTCCTGTTCATTCATGATTGTGGTTATAGTAAACATACTCTGTCCTCATGTTATGAATGAACAGGAACACCCAGTATAAAAGATTCCTGTTCATTTATAACGAGATTGAGGACTCTGTGTCCTCAATCTCTTTTTCTATTTTAAAGGGAAATATCAGGGGTCTGTTTAGACCCATGATATTTCCCCAAAGCATCTAAAAGTAAAGTAAAAAATAAAAATATTTATTATCCTATGTTTGCTCTCCTGTGTAGGTCCCATGTTTGCTCTCCTGTGTAGGTCTGATGTTTCCTCTCCTGTGTAGGTCCTATGTTTGCTTTACTATGTACAGGTAGCTTTAGTAAATGCTAGTAATGATAAAACTGTGAAGCAAAGAGGTTATTTTTCCAAACAATAGGTTCAGTTTCACAATCATTCGAAATATCCGTTGGCTGGTACCCAGATGTATGGCTGTATGATTGCCAGCAACTCAATTCAACTCTTTAAACATTAGGCAGCAAGTGTAATATCATCTTTACCCCTTTGCTTACTAAAAATGGTAACAGTGGGAATCCCTGGGAGTAATTCTCAAAAATGGGCAGCAATTACAAAGTAGCTGTACACAGCAAACTTTGTAAATTGAAAGAAAGGGCCCGTTCACACCACAATGCAGTGTGATGTAATGTACACGTGTTCGTGTGTGCACGCTTATTGCAATAAGCAGCCCATTTACTTTATATAGGCCATTAACGAACAAACTAAAAATAGATCCTGCATGGGTCTTTAAAACACAATGCACCACATTGCACAGAGCATTTGCATTGTGCTCTATAGTGCCGTGCACTGTAGATGTGTGTTGTGGTACAAATGGACAATGAATTGCACCACACCAAAGCACACAAATACAGTGGTCTATTCACTAAGCTGCCGTAGGCAGCCCAGTTAACGACCGACCCGAAGTGAAGTGAGCCGAACGCTGTTCGGCTATTCACTCCAGGTTTGTACGGCTGATTTCAGCCGTATATCGGCTCAAATCAGCCATACCTCGGGTGGCTTCACGTGGCTTCGGGTCGGTTGAACATGCTCAGCATGTTCGGCCGACCCGAAGTGCAGAAGGAGTTCGATTCAGCCGATCCAGGCTACTCGCTGCTGTTCGGTCTATTCTCATAGATGCCGAACAGCAGTGAGTAAATAGCTGAATGCCGCTGAGTGGCATTCGGCTCGGCTGTTCTGCTCGGTCCCTCTGTGGCACTGAGCAGAATAGAAAAATAGTGAAAGAAGTAGAAAAAAAAAAAAAAAGAAAACGATTGGGCGTAGCTAGCTGTGACAGGTAGCTCCGCCCAACTGTTTTCTATTGGCGGGCGGTTCTGCTACCGTCAAAAAAAAATTGCAATAGCCAATAGCAAACTAGCTATTGCACCGGCCCTCTGCTGCTGTCAATCACTAGAGGGGACCTGATGGAGAACTGCAGGTCCCCTCTGCTGATTGACAGCAGCAGTGGGCGTGTGCAATAGCTAGTTTGCTATTCGAGCAGATCGAGCAGAGTAAACCTTTCTTGGAGAAAGCGTTTCTCTCCTGGGCTGGCCGGGAACGGGAGACTCCCGGAGCGCCCGGGAGAGTTGGGCTGTCTGGAGATCAGTGTCCCTGGTTAGCTGGTAACCAGGGACGCTGATCTCTCTGCAACTGGCTGGATCCAACGTAAGATTACTGCTGGCTCCGCCCAGCTGTCAGAAGCAGGCTGTCGGCCGGCCAATGGCCGGCCGCTCGGCCAGCTTCGCCTTTCACCTCGGCTCAGTTGAGCCGAGGCATATGCCTTCGGCTCTATTGTGCCGCCAGGCACACTTCGGGAGCTGTATGGGCTATAGTGAATAGCCCATACAGCAGCCCTTCGGTTCTACTGAATCGAAGGGGTCCTGGGGCCGAAGCTAGCCGAAGGATCAGCCGAAGCTACGGCTAGATCCTTCGGCTGCTTCGTGAATAGACCCCAGTGTGTTGCCTTGTGTTACTTAATGGTCCCTAAAAACATTAACTTCACAAAGTCATAATAATTTAAGAAATACTGAATTTAAAGTTACTTCTGGCTATATTTAGTGGAGAACACTAGAGTGACAGGTGGTGAGGATCCCAAGAGAACCCTTTGGGTACAGCGTCTGTTACCAGATATGGGAGGGCTGGTGTCTTTACTATATAAGACAACAAATAGGATGTAGAGTTAAGCATGTGAACATGGATTATATGGCCATAAGGGCAATCTGAAGGATTGGTGACATAAATAACAGGCATATAAGTTTATTCTCTGTAATACCAACTGTATGTACAAAATTTGTTAGATGTAGTCAATTAGATGTGGTACTGGGACCCACCATTAAATCCATTTAATATTTATTAAATTATATTTGGTACAGAGCGCACCGTTAGAGCAAATGACGGTTATTTACTTTAAAGCTATAAAGTCAAATAGACGTGTGTACTGAATGGAGAGTGATAAAAGTGCTTTGTCTTCTGCACATGGTATATATATGCTTCAGCCCATTGTGTCTGTGTTGTGCCCTGTTCACAGAATGGTGAACAGAGTCCTCATAGATTTTGCAATGGAGATAAGTGATCCCTGTGTGAAACTCAACCATATGAGAACCATTAAGAGCTCATATTCGTTTTCTACAAGACCTCTTTCTTGCTTAGAACCTCTGCCATGTAGAAAGTGTTTCTCAGTAAGTGCACTGGCCAAGATTAACTCTTTGGTTGCCATTCACTGAGTTGTAGTTTTTTTGGACTTAGATGGTTTTGTGTGATATGAGTTAATCTAGCAGAAAGAATTTCAAACAGAAGGTATGCCAGAATGTATGCACAGTATCGAAAAGGCTGGGAGCCTCTGGTATAGGACATACAGCAAATCTGTCAAGGCAAATGTATTTATGAATCAATCAATGCGAAAAGCCAAAAACATCCTCTGCTGTCAATTGAATATAGTGAAAACACCAAAAGAAATCATACAAAATGGTGTTGTTTTACTTGGTAAACATAAACCAAATCCCTAATTCAAATGCACAGAGGTAATAATATAATTAAGAGGGTCTTCCACCTTAATGAAAATGTTGGTCACTACTAAGACCTTTGCTTTAGAAATATATATGAGCATATGGATAGAACAGGGAAAGGTTAGACCCTTCCCAATTTTTTTTTGTGGTATGTGTCCCTGAAGAAAATACTCCAATGGGCACACATTTTCCGGGGTAAACTGTCTAATTTTGGACTGATTTCCTCTCACTTCCTGTTGCATGAAAATAAATTGAAGGCAAAGCTCTTGCTAATAAAATCTATTGTGGTATGGGATTTAACACAGCACAGCTTAACAACTCATACCATAAAGAACCTCTTCCTGTATTGATGGTATAATCTCCTTTTCAACTTTGGCATTTCAAAATTGTTATTCACATCTTTGCATTGCAGTGCACTCTAGCCCAGGTGCAAGTTGTTGTTTTTTATTTACTTACAGTATACCTGCGTTGGGGTGCCATTTAGATTGAGGTGGCAGCATACTGCAAAACACATATATCCATGGGCTAACGTGCTTTGCTGCAACTCACCGGTGTGAATCCAACCTAAGCTACATTTGTGATTAAAAATACTACTTTACCGCAGCGCTGAATACTGAAAAATGGCCTGGCCAGGAAGGGGGTCTAAACACCTGGTCTTGAAGTGGTTAAGGACTTTCCATCTTCCCCTAAATTTGTCAATTGTCCCAATATGTACTATGACTAATGGGTCCTCCCCAGCTATACCCAAAAATCCAATGATCCAATTCACGATATGTTGAGCACATGGATGGATATGGGGAATTCATGGACTTATACATCTGCCTGATAATAATGCCTTTACCACCTGGTCTTTGATACAATCTTTTTTCCCTTCTGCTGCTAAAGGGCATATTCTGTTATTCTGGACACATTCTGCTGCTAAAGGACAGATCTGGTACCCATAAGCCTATATTCCCAATATCCGCCAACTGGGCATATTCAATAGGGTGTGCCGGTTAAGGACTAACTTTGCTTACATTTTTCCTCTACCTGTATTTCTGGTAGGTATGCATTTACCTCTGTATCTGCACCCGCCTCTCCAGTGACCCCATCCAGTGCTCTTTCAGTGCAACAAGCCCTTTTGTAATTGATTCTCGTTGTTGCTTGTTGCTCAATTGGACTTCCATATGACAACTTGTTCACATCTAGAGCAGCAATATTCACTCGTAAATTAATTTTCCAGAAGTGCATACATTGCATAGGATGTACAATGGACTACAAAATCAGTCATGGAACACATATTTCTTAACAGGAGGAGGATTACCTTAAAGGAGTCGTGTGGGAAGACACTGTGGGAGACTTCAGGTTTGACACGCCTGCTTTAACACCGAGTGCTGAACAATCATGTAACCACTGATCGGTCAGCTCTCAGTGTTTTGTCAGTCACTGTTTCTCCAGGAATTTCCCCCTCAGCTCTCTGTTCCTCCAGCGCTCATTGGAGGGACAGAGAGGGGAGGGAGCAGGCTTAGCTGACTCTAGCTCTAGAGAGGCGTAGCCAGCTGTCAATCAGGCAACAGTGTGGATCCCTACAATATTGTTGAGATCCTTCTTGGCTGTGACATGGCTCTGCACTGTCAGCTAAAAGCAGGCAGTAGCCCGCTATCTGCTGACTTTGGGTCACAGTACATTACCACATTGTTTCCTGTGACTCAAAAGAGAAATAAAGCCAAAAATGGTTTACGTTTAAGACAATGAATAAAACCATTAAAATGTAGTATTAAGGTTGCATAGGTTTCTAAAATCTTGTGGTTAACTTTAATTCAGTATTCATTAGATAGCAAAACAATAACTATTATAGGATATGGTAATTGTTTTTACCAATCAGTCAGAGCAATTATTGTAGTGTAGAGTATAGAATTAAAGTAAATGGGATTGGTTGTTATGGCTACATGACTATTTATCACTTTTGATTTTATGTATGTAACCTCAATACTAGCGCTGCAACAAAGCTGCTCAGT
Organism: Nanorana parkeri; assembly: GCF_000935625.1. NCBI lineage: Eukaryota > Metazoa > Chordata > Amphibia > Anura > Dicroglossidae > Nanorana > Nanorana parkeri. The sequence goes on along the minus strand of NW_017306781.1, from coordinate 165,295 downwards.
TATAATAAACCCTGCAAGGAGTCCCGTGCTTCAGGATCTCAGTCAGAATGTGGAAGCCATATTTTCTACAGCTGACATTTTTTAAGATTCAGTTAGTGGCGGGTTAAGCAGTTAATTTGCATATTGCACAAACAGATGCTCTCTACTAATTGTTGTGCGTTTTCAGGAGGTTAGTGTATTGTTGTGCACCATCTGATAAAATTACATTTTACTCTAGAAAAAAGACATTTAAGGTTTGTACTTAAGTTCTGGAAAAACTGTGCTCATTTGTACTTAATAAATGTATGCCCAGCAGCTAATAACATGTTACGAATGTGGTGTGTTATGCAGCTAATTTACAGTTCTCATTTCCTCATATTGTACAATTTGATGAACCACAGCGCTACTTCCATTCTCTAATTTCCATTCTCTATCATTGTTGTTGTCTTAATGCCATACAAAATGTGCAAAAGACACAACGGGGGAATTTATCAAAACGAGAGCCGACAGAATCTTGAGCAGTTGTCTATAGTAACCAATCAGCTTCTCTCTTTAGTCTGTTTAGCTAAAATAGAAGCTTATTGGTTGCCAGAGGCAAACTGCTCCAGATTCTGTCTTCTCCAGTTTTGATAAATACCCCTTAACTACCTCCCGGCCAGCCGTTGTGTAAAAACGGCCGTCCGGGAGCTTCCTGGATGTAACAGGCCGTATATACATGGCCTGTTAGTCCCGCCCATTCCCAAGATACAAGATTTAAAAACCGGCAGCGATCCCTGTTAACATACAGGCAAGCTCTATTCGGTGCGAGCCCGGGACCAGCATAGTGCCACTCTGACAGGGGATGAGACGGAGGTCGGTACATCGTCTCCCTCCGGTCCCCTCTCCGCTGTCAGAATGCGGAAGTGATATATATTACATCACTTTCCGCATTCTTGTGTCACTCTCCAGCTTCAGACGCTGGATCTCTGCTTCATCAGCTTCTTCAGGGGGGTCCTAGGTGACATTAGGGGTCTTGAAGACCCTTGATGTCTCCATAAAGAGGACCTGTCACATCTTTTGCTATCACAGAGGGGGTTTTCTTAGCCCCCTTTGTGATAGCAATAAAGTTAAGTGGAATAAGAAAATAGGAAAAAAAATTAACATTTCCCCCCAATTTTTAAGCTTGACATGTTTGGTGTCTATTTACCCGATGTGACCCCGTCTTTTATATTTCACCAAAAAATTGGGGTAATAATAAATGTTTTTTTTCCCAAAAAATTTCAGTAATTTTTCCTGAATATAGTTAAAAATAAAAACCCCAGTGGTGATTAAATACCACCAAAAGAAAGCTCTATCTGTCCCCAAAAAATAGTATAAAATTCATATCAGTACAGCGCTGCATGACGGAATAAATGTCAGTCAAAGTACTGCAGCGCTGAATACTGAAAAATGGCCTGTCCAGGAAGGGGGTGTAAACACCCGGTCAGCAAGTGGTTAATGTATTTGATAAAAAGAATAATTGTTTAAACAGATACAAATTTTTTATTTGAAGCAGTTAAAGTAGAACTGTGAGCTGGCTATGGATATCTAATTATTTACATATTCCTAACAAGTAGTAAATAAGCTTCAAAGGAGAACTATGGGGTCAGGACTTTTTCCCATAGTTCTCCTAAGGGTATACTGGGAGCTACAGCTCGTGGTATGCTGAGACGCAGCAGCCGGGACGGATCCCGACAATACTGTCTGGATCCACCCAGCTGCGGGATTGACAGCTGGCTCTGCCTATCCAGAGGCAGAGCCAGCTGTGCCCTACCCCGTCCATTTCGACAGTCAGCGCTGGAGAATCGGACCCGGGGAGGGGGGGAATCCCTGCAGGGAGCCGTGAGTGACAGTCACGGCTCTCTGCAGGGATAGATCGAGAAGTGAGAGAGCGATGGTATGTGTTCGCTCACTTCCCGATCTATTGAGCCGACCTGTGACAGTTTCATTGTCACTGGCTTAGATTATGAGGCTGAGTGAAAATCACTCGCCTCATAATTCTCCTTTAAAACAAGTACCCACTGACCACTGTAGCTACATGTAATGTGGAGTCATTCATCCTCAAAATTTACAAGCAATTGTACCTTCATTTCAGCAGCTGAGCTCCCCCTACAGAACTGATTTGGCAGCCTACCAAACTTTTAATGAGAACACAGTGCAGGTAAACAGAAAGGAAGGAGCCGAGTGCTGACACATGACTGGAACAACTATATATCTTCTCTTGTACATTTTCAGGATTAAGTGCTCAAAAGGTATTTGCAGCTACAGAGGTCAGTGAATGCTTGTTTTAAAGTGTATTTACTGCAACAGTTGCTGTAATCTTAATTCAGCACACATAAGCTAGTGCTCCACTGTGTAGCCTATGGGAGACAGGCAGTAAACATGTTATGTGAAGTCCTCATAATCTTACTGTGCATGCAGAGAACAAACAAGAACTGATACGGGTGAAAGGTAGAAAAACATTACTGCCTGATATCCTCCCAAACCTATGAAGAAAACACATGCAGAATGTAGATTATAGTGCATTTACAGCGTAAAGTATTTTTGACACCTATAATTGACGTATACAAAGATCTAGCGAGACTACTGGATGAAGAGATGTAACTGAGGTTATAAACATTAACATAGACAACAATACACCCCTGCGATCCAACCTGTGCCCTGGGGGCTCCATGATGCCTTTTTGGCATCTATTGTGTGGCTCTCCGGTCCTAGCAGTCAACAGATATCTGTAAATTTCTAATTCAGGCCAGTGGAGGGAAAATATTAATTACACCAGTGGTTCTCAACCTGTGTAAGGACCTATATTTGTCCTTGGTCAATAAGTAGAGACCCAAATTGCAATGCAAAGGAACGCACAGCATTAGGGTGTAATGCGGGCGTATGAAGTGTGGGTGGGAGGTGCGTTTGGAGTAGCATTCAAATGAATAGCAACACAACACACTTCCCACACCAGAATGCATGGTAGGTGTGATTGAGCAGTACAGTTTATCGCACTGTACTGGTGTAAACGGGCCCTCAAAAACACTGATATACATACACTGAAACAATCTCACATTTACATACACACTCCCCAAATTGTTTTTATTTTTTTAGGTCCACCCAGTCTCTCTTCCTTACTGTGGAGAACTGTGGATCCTCAGCCTGGGTCCAGTAGGGGCTGCTGTGTTGTGATGGAGCTCCATCCATATGTGCATTGCTTGTACAGCTCCCTTATGTGTCCTGTAGAGGTGCCTGGGAGCCAGAATGTGACTTCACTCTGGTCCAGGAACCTCTACTGGACATGTGAGGGAGCTGCAAGCAATGCACATATGGATGGAGCTCCCTCGCGGCCATACCCCCAGACCACTCCACCTCAAGCTGACACTCAGCGCCGGGCAGCATATTTTGAATGGCTGCTCAACATGAGAACTGACAGTGCTGTGCTAGGGGGAGGCAGAGGAGCCTCTCATCTATAAAAGTGGAAGACATGTGGTGACCCCCTGAACATGGGGTCGCGACGCACTTTTGTGTCACGACCCGCCAGTTGAAAACCAATGAATTACACTATCTACTGCTAGTCTAGTTCACGTTTTTTAAAATGTTCTTTCTTTTTGTACTATCTATGCCCTTTTTTCTTTTAGTGTTTTTTTTACTGTCCACTGAAATGTGTTTTTGGTCTCTCACTGTCTCCATTAGCACACCCTGGCTAACTCCTCTAGCATGCCCTTAGACTTTGACCATCTTCTGCAGTATGTCCAAAGTCTCTGACAATCCTCTGTAGTGCCACATGCTGTTAATATTTTGTGCGGCCCTTTAGTGATGTCAGGGGCTACAGTTTAGGCCACCTGCATCAAATAAGTTGACTGCCACTATTGTACATCACTCTACCACGTGCTTGGTGTACCCGTTGCATCATTTAAAAGGCTTAAAGATTTTGAAGAGAGGCTCATGCTCACATGGTGCATTAACAGTACCAGAGTATGTACACCTTATTCTTTCCTGTTTTAATTTTAACTGAAAGAGCTAAACCATTTTGAATCACATTGGGGAAGGGAAGGGCAATTTAAAGTGTAGCTGTTGTCAGGCTATGGACATGCAAGTGTTTAAATATGTTTAGCATGCAGTAAATGAGCTTTAAAACAAACCCTCACTGACTTCTGTATCTGCAGACACTGTGGAGAAATTAAACCTACACATTTACAAAAGAAGCACTGATGTCCGTTTAAGTTTTTCACTCCTCGGTTCACCCTGCCCTTCACAGCAACGACATGGCAGCCTTCGGATCTCTCATTTAAACAATTTCTCTGGGTTAGAGTAACAAGTTGAACTGAGCTGCTGAAAGAACAACTTCAATGCTTTCTGCGTTGAAATGGTAGAATGAATTGCTTCATATTGAGACCAGAGAGGGCGATTTGAAGCCTATTCACTGCTTGTTAGAAATATGTAATTTGAATGCCCATAGCCTGGCCACGTGTTGTTCTTCTTCTGAAAATAAAGAGTTTGTTGAGTTTTTTTGCTGTTAAACCATCAACACTTGAGGACACTTGAGAGGTGCTCCATAGGAAATAAACAAAGTGTTGCTTGGGGTAGGTTGAAGTTATTATTATGAGGTGTGCCTGCATTTGTGTTATGCAGTAGATACTATGACTGAGCTTGGGGGTGAGGGGTATGGTGCATTTCAAAAGCACACTGGTTATTGCAATGAGGCAGCAGTCAATTATTTCCAGAGGTTGCACGGTTGTTAGCTATATGGCTAACTTAACATTCATTACTTTTGACCGTGTATGGATCGCCATGGACATAAACTGCTATAAGCGAGGTGGAAGCCTCATACTAAGCCAACTGGCTATTACCATTTGAGAATTGCGTATTCATTTTTATTTTTATATCTGGTTCCTAAAGTAGCAATATGATAAAAAGAAACATGCCAGAAAAGAAAAATGCCTGCTACCATTGCAGACTTGCTTTTAAAGGTTTAATGCCTTTGGGTCCAGGGTAAAGGTTCAGATGCCATTGGTGTCCTTGTTTCTTTGTGATTCACAGAACAAGTATGTGCATGCATTTCTAAAAGAGGTCAGGAATGCCCTGTCACGACCCGCCAGTTGAAAACCAATGAATTACACTATCTACTGCTAGTCTAGTTCACGTTTTTTAAAATGTTCTTTCTTTTTGTACTATCTATGCCCTTTTTTCTTTTAGTGTTTTTTTTACTGTCCACTGAAATGTGTTTTTGGTCTCTCACTGTCTCCATTAGCACACCCTGGCTAACTCCTCTAGCATGCCCTTAGACTTTGACCATCTTCTGCAGTATGTCCAAAGTCTCTGACAATCCTCTGTAGTGCCACATGCTGTTAATATTTTGTGCGGCCCTTTAGTGATGTCAGGGGCTACAGTTTAGGCCACCTGCATCAAATAAGTTGACTGCCACTATTGTACATCACTCTACCACGTGCTTGGTGTACCCGTTGCATCATTTAAAAGGCTTAAAGATTTTGAAGAGAGGCTCATGCTCACATGGTGCATTAACAGTACCAGAGTATGTACACCTTATTCTTTCCTGTTTTAATTTTAACTGAAAGAGCTAAACCATTTTGAATCACATTGGGGAAGGGAAGGGCAATTTAAAGTGTAGCTGTTGTCAGGCTATGGACATGCAAGTGTTTAAATATGTTTAGCATGCAGTAAATGAGCTTTAAAACAAACCCTCACTGACTTCTGTATCTGCAGACACTGTGGAGAAATTAAACCTACACATTTACAAAAGAAGCACTGATGTCCGTTTAAGTTTTTCACTCCTCGGTTCACCCTGCCCTTCACAGCAACGACATGGCAGCCTTCGGATCTCTCATTTAAACAATTTCTCTGGGTTAGAGTAACAAGTTGAACTGAGCTGCTGAAAGAACAACTTCAATGCTTTCTGCGTTGAAATGGTAGAATGAATTGCTTCATATTGAGACCAGAGAGGGCGATTTGAAGCCTATTCACTGCTTGTTAGAAATATGTAATTTGAATGCCCATAGCCTGGCCACGTGTTGTTCTTCTTCTGAAAATAAAGAGTTTGTTGAGTTTTTTTGCTGTTAAACCATCAACACTTGAGGACACTTGAGAGGTGCTCCATAGGAAATAAACAAAGTGTTGCTTGGGGTAGGTTGAGGGTATTATTATGAGGTGTGCCTGCATTTGTGTTATGCAGTAGATACTATGACTGAGCTTGGGGGTGAGGGGTATGGTGCATTTCAAAAGCACACTGGTTATTGCAATGAGGCAGCAGTCAATTATTTCCAGAGGTTGCACGGTTGTTAGCTATATGGCTAACTTAACATTCATTACTTTTGACCGTGTATGGATCGCCATGGACATAAACTGCTATAAGCGAGGTGGAAGCCTCATACTAAGCCAACTGGCTATTACCATTTGAGAATTGCGTATTCATTTTTATTTTTATATCTGGTTCCTAAAGTAGCAATATGATAAAAAGAAACATGCCAGAAAAGAAAAATGCCTGCTACCATTGCAGACTTGCTTTTAAAGGTTTAATGCCTTTGGGTCCAGGGTAAAGGTTCAGATGCCATTGGTGTCCTTGTTTCTTTGTGATTCACAGAACAAGTATGTGCATGCATTTTTAAAAGAGGGCAGGAAAGCCCCCCCCCCCCACCCCCATTATTTTTATGATACCACAAAGGAGAGATACACACTGGCAATAATTGCAAATGTTCAGGATTATGCTGTGATGCAGGTGGACAGCTCCATTCAGGAAGAGGAGCATGGCACTACATCTTGCGTGGCTCTGGTTTTTATAGTGCAGTGGATTGAAAACATTATTAGGTTTAAAAACCAATCAGGTGCTTGCAGCGCAGATTTACAAGAATCGATGAAATGGTAAAGTTCTGTTCTAATGTTTACAATTATGTCTCAATTCCAGCTGCAGTTCTGATTTTAAGGATCCAACAAAGGATATGCAATTATAATGCCACATAATCTATTTAAAACCTACTATAAACATATAAAGCAAACTACAAGAAGAATCAGAATTTAATAACATTCTGTTTTTCATCGAATTGTTGTCAGAGTGCTTTGATACTTTTTTAAAAAGGAATAACAATAAAATATTTGTTAATTTTTTTTTAAGTGCTGCATTATTCTAGTGTGGCACACAACAGCTGTTAGTGGATCCTTAAAGGCAATGTTTTCTAACCTACTGCAATAACATTTCTCTGCTGTCAGTGATTATTCCTTTAAGTAGGGAATATGCAGGCATGGAACACATATAGTGTGAGCAGTCACACTGACATAATCCTGGGTGGGCCTTGTGCCTGTCACTTAAAGTCACCTCATTTCATCTTCAATCACCTTCCTGCAGAATGAGTTGCAATAAAAAGGCTACTGATCCATACACACCCAGCGTCATTGGGTTTTTATACCTTATCTGTAGTGACATGGATTACCAACGCTTCTGGTTTGTATTTCTAGTAATCATAGACCCTTTAGAGTAGGATCATACATTCACATCCCCCACACTGCATTTATGTGTATGTCCCTTGGAAGAATCATGGCACAGTATGTCTCTAGTAGCATTCAATATTATAGGATGGGGGATGGGATGACAATAGATGAGAACAAAAATCAATAGCTCCTCGGTGCATTATAGAAGTAAAGAATTAATACACTCAGACCCAAATACCAGGTCAAAAAGAAAATTACATATTGCCAAAATAAAAAGGTTGTGCCAAAACACAGAGATACAAGAGCCTGCATATTTACAGTGATGCTGGCACAGAAACTGTCATTGTATGTTATTGTGCACAGCCGAGGCGATTAATAAAGTTTATTGAAAGAATATGGCTGTGATTGTCAGTATGCATATTGTGATCATGGCATGAATCTCATTGTTTGACCTCATACAATCTATTAAACAAATAAAGAGTACAAGAAAGGGTCATGTGGATATGTCACTATTCACCAACAGAATATTAACAAAATTGAGATGTTTCGTTTGAAAATAATCCTTAGCTCTCTGAACAAATGCAGCACCCTTCTCCCTTCTGATCAGAACCATGCCAAGTGCTTGTGCCAAGCATTCAGCACCTGCTCTTATTGTATCCTTGATATTTCAACATCAACTGATAAGTGTCTCTATTGCCTATTGACCTTTAGCAACAGTGAAAGCCGATCTGTCCCTAAGAGACCATTCAGGGAAGAAAATGAATTATCGGTGGGTGTTGGTCTGTGCTGTGGTTATGAATATCTGAGCAAGTAACAGAGCGCTTTCATTGTGTAAAAGATCCTGTTTTGTTTGAGGAAATATGCATAGTGTAATAGCATCACACTGTATGGGCTCCACTCCCAGCTGGCTGCCTATTTACCAGCCCTGACTCCATATTAAGAAGAACAGTAGGTATGCTGAGCTTACAGCCGGGATGTATGCTTCATTTATTAACTCTTCTGTGCCTGCGCCAGGCTGGCCGCTGCACCTCCAACCCACACATGGAGAATGATTTACCAACTTTTACTAGCCTGGGCGCGCACATGCCCTCTTGGAATAAAAAGACATGCCACCCGCCAACCTGACCTAGTTAACACAACAATGAGAAGGAGCAATCAGACAGTCCAAACACCCTTCTATCATTGGCATTCCCTGAGTTAGCACCAAATTCTACAGAATGTGCAGCATCAATACAAAGCATGCATTCCTCTTGCTGCAGAGCATGAGTGTATTTATTAACAAGGAAAACACAGTATACTCAACATGTCAATATTATTCCACTGCTGTAGATGTTGTCAAATTGATGGTAGATGTGTAGATGTTGATAAACTAATGTTAGGTTTGTAGATGTTAAATTGATAGATGTGTAGATGTTGTTACATTGTTGGACGATGAATAACTGATGTTGGATTTGTAGATGTTAAATTGTTTGATGTGTAGATGTTGTTAGATTTCCAGATGTTAAATTGTTGTTAGATGATGTTAAATGTCATTGTCAAATGGTACAATATTACAAATAAGGTTGCAGTTGTTGGATCAAAAAAACATTAATTTATAGCATGGTATTATTTTAATACCTAGATGTTGAGTGTCCTCTTACCTTGTACAGGTGACAGGTACTCAGCTGTCCCTTGCTTGGGGTAGATGTGTCCAGCCAACGATCTGCTCAGGGTGGTAGGGACTATAAAGGGACAGTAGGGCTCTGTGAAGTCCTGATGGCAGTCCTGATGGATACACCTGCCTCTCCACTATGCTGTCTTCTTGTAATAAAAAGAAAGGCCAGCTTACAGGAAGGGCACCACCCTTTCTTAGGGTCACTAAGCTTCCCTTGTGATCAGCCAGCAATGAGCTGTTCAGATAACGTTGCAGGGGGAACCTTGCCTATACAAGACAAAAAAACAGAAGCTATTCCACCGCCTGATAAAGGATATGCAGCATGATCAGCCTGCATTCCATCCTCTGAGATCAGCTCAGGGGAGAAGCAGTGGCCAGCTCATCAACAGACATCACTGCAGGCATCCTCCGCTCTGGCAGCTTCCTTGTCTTCTCCTTGCTCCGGTAAATGTGTGTTTCCTCCTTTTCTCTAAATCAAGGCTATAACGGCATGAATCCAGCAAGCACACCGCTCCCCGGGAAAAAAATGGCTGGTCCTTTCAGCAGGGCTGCGCACAGCTCATTGGGTTGCACTGGCTTTCGGTAACTATAGCAACAGCCAACAGACAGGCTTACCCAGCAAGCATGGCCGACCATGTGCAGGTCAATTCTTTGAATTACAGCCAGCTTGTGCCGTCAATGTTAACTTTGTCCTGGTGTTATCTGTGTCCAGGTGACAGCAGAAGCCACAAGATGCTTGTTGCTACAATGTAAATACATCGTACAGTCGAGTCTTGCTTCTTCTACAACCACTTACTTATGTTGTTGTCCTGGTAGATTACATTGGATTACATATTTAGCTGTGTGATAATAATTACTAATGTTTGCATGATGTAAAACATTGTAAATAGGCAGCAAATAATATTTAAAGCATATCTAAACCCAAAAGTAAATATGTCATATATTGCAGCTTACCAATACTTAGATGTGGTGGCTGCGTTCCTTTTCTTTTTTCAGAGCCCGTTCACACAAGGTCACCGCAAGGACACATAGAAAACAATTGCTTTCTATGTGTCCATTTTACACAGGTCATTGCAGAGCAACGCAGCGCACTGAGCGCCCTGAATGGAGTGTACACATTGCGCACTACCAATAAAGTTAGACAAAGTAGACAGTGACAGCTCCTGCTGTATGCAATACAACGCACACTGCCGAAGCTGCCAAAGCGCCAGGGGTGGGCAACTCCGGCCCTCCAGCTGTGCCTTAACTACAAATCCTCTGGGAGTCATGCCTGTAACTGTCAGTCTTGCAATGCCTCATAGGACTTGTAGTTCCACAACAATTAGGGGGCCGGAGTTGTCCACCCCTGCATAACGCACAAGCCCCTCCGGCTAGTGTGAACAGGCCCTTAGTCCCCATTCACACCTGAGGATTTTGTGTACATGCGTCAAATGCACAAACAGTGTGCATTAAAAAGCAAAAAATGTGGCGGCCGCTGTCAGAATTCCCGAACAGAGCTTACAGTTGCTTGGCTTTAGATTTTCCCACCTTTGATCAGCTTATTGAAGGATGCTGGGTGGAAGGCACCCACTGTGCAAATTTTGGCCAGTTTATCAAGAACAAGCCAAAATTTGCACCATGCATTCCCTATTTAATACTACCCGCTCCATTGTCACAGGGTGACAATGCTGCTGTCCGAGGGTGACTCTGTTACTTCTGAGACAGGAAGAGGTTCATTTATAAAAGTTCTACTTGGCATATAGCTAGGTGGATGCTGTGTGCACAGCACTAGCGCCCCCTAGATGGCACTGATGAGCATAGGAATTACTCATCAGCACCATCTAGTGGTGCTAGTGCTTTGTGAACGGCATCTGCCTGACTATAAGTCGGGCAAAACTCTTATAATGCACCCAAAGTGTGTTAAAGGCCAGATCACCAGGTGAAAATAGGGACAAAAAAGCCAAAACAAAGAAAACTAATGCAACCACCACACCTAAGGATCAGCAAGCTGCAATATATTACATGTTTGGTTTTAGGTAGGGATGCACCGATATATTGGCCGCCGAAACATAACGGCCGAAAATGGCACCTTTGGCACAATGCCGAAAGTGCCATTTACCTGCTGATACATCGGCGCATCCCTGCTTTCTCTCCTCCCCGCTGGGTGTTGCTCTGTGTCCCAGCGGGGAGGAGAGAAACTGTGATAGCCAGCCAAGCGCTGCGGGAGGAGAGCCGCTCCTCCCACACCGCTCAGCCTCCTGTCACAGTCCGGCAGAGCGGTGTGGGGGCGGAGACAGGCCGCGCTGTCACAGGAGGCTGAGCTCTCCTCCCCGCACCCCTCGTTCAGCCTCCTGTGACAGCGTGTCAGATAGGAATGCAAGGTACAAACACTCAGCGATCAGTGATCACTGAGTGTTTGTTCATAATTGAGGACATGGTATGTGTACTATATCCTCAATTATGAATGAATGGGAAGTGATCTACATCACCTCCTGTTCATTCATAATTGTGGTTATAGTAAACACACTCTGTCCTCATGTTATCAATGAACAGGAACACTCATAAAGGATTCCTGTTCATTGATAACAGGGGACACAGAAAAAGAGATTGAGGACTCTGTGTTCTCAATCTCTTTTTCTATTTTAAAAGGGAAATATCAGGGGTCTGTTTAGACCCCTAATATTTCCCCGAAGACCCTAAAAGTAAAGTAAAAAATACAAATATTTAATAAAAAATGAATGAATAAATAAAAATAAATATAAAAAATGTAAAAGTTTATAAAGAAATAAATAAAATATTTGAAAATTTGAAAAAAATTAAAATAGAAAACATTTTCGGTATCGGTTTTGGTTTTGGCCTAACAACTTTTTTTATTTCGGTTTCGTTTCGGTTTTATCATTTCCATTTCGGCGCACCTCTAGTTTTAGGTTTAGATATATGCTTTAGCTTAAAAAGTTTGTGTAAATGCATGCACTGCTGTATGTTCTGTACATTATTAGGCACCGGATTGAACCTCACTTTTATCCCCCGCTTGAATTTCATGTTTTTCAGATATTTACTTTCTCCAGCACTGCAGGAGAACTGTGAGGGCCCATTCTCCTGAGCTGATCTGCTCTTTAACCACTCTGTCCAGCCTTGTTACCCCTTCTTCTGCAGCGGTCTAAGGTCTCTGAGTCATCACATTCTATAAACAGTGTACAGGACATGAAGTTGCCCAGTGACATACCATCGCTGGAGCTGGAGACAAGCAGGAGGGAGCGCTGTCACCAGTAGGTGATTCAACCCACCAATGTCCACTCATAAACAGTTATGGCTACACTGGCCCTGTAATAAAACTTTACATTTAGCAGTCTTTATAGTGGTTCCATCACCATTTTGCTTAGCAGGGGCTGTGTTCTCACTTCTTCCTCCTGTCTGGACCATTGCAGTCCTTTCAACAAGTTCAACACAGCAGTAGAGTTCCCAGCAGCCTTTTGCCAGTATGTATGGGGACTTGGAGTAGACAGGGATAGCTGACAGAGTGTTGTTTGCTGGGAGAGATAGTTGCTGTTATACAATGCTGCTAACCTCTGCTATATACAGTAGAGTATATGAAAACTACATGTCAGTAAAGAGATACAATTTTACAATTCATGAAATCACTGGAGGGAGCAGATACATGTAAACAATGTAACTATAACTGTAACTATTGAGTGGTTACATTTATATTTTCATTCTCACCAGCATTCTTTTTGAATTGTATCTAGCGACTAACATGTATTTATTTCTTATGATCCTCAGCTCCATCTACAGACCTTTTCCTTTTCTTCCTGGCAGTGGGCATGCTATGTAGCTAGAAAATGTGGATGAGCTAGTGGAGTGGCTAACCAACCTTTTCTCCTCCTCCTCCTCCTCCTCCTCCTCCTCCTCCTCCTCTCAGGCTCACAGGAGAACATTTTCTCTACCAGCTGCAAACGTGCCCTCTCCTTCCTCCTCTTCCACACCTAAGCCCCCATTCCCCAGCAAACTTGAGTTAGCTGAATAATTTTAGCACAGCATGAGTCACTTGATACAAAAAGATGTTAACACATTCTTGTTATCAGATGTGGAGGAAGAAAGCGCCAGGAGCACAGAGGGAGGGCACAATGGGCAGGTGTTCCTTCAGCTATAGATTACTGCCAAATGGGATTGAGTAATAAGGAGGGTGTGGATGACGAGGTGGCAGACCATACTTGGGTGCCAGAGATTGTAAAGGAGGTAAGTGATGGAAAGGAACAACATCAGAGAGCCAGGATGTATCCAAGGGCAGAGGCAGCTTGTAAACTGTGTCTATTCCCCTGGATGGCTCTGCCCCACAGGTGCAGGTCACTGCTATCTCCATGGCTACTCTACATAGTTCAGTAGCCTGGGCTTATTTTAACACATCTTCTGCAAACAGCATGGTTGCGGTTTCCAGCCTTCCAGTAGTGTATCAAGCATGGTTAAAGTTGGGAAAAGGGTCAGCATGGGGCAATTCAGAGTAGGGCTGAACCTTGCCATAAGTCTCCCAACCTCACCCTGCCATCTTCAGCAGCATCCGTGACAAGGCAAGTGCATCTATCTCAGTTTCTGGAGCAGAATAAAAAATTCTCACATAATCACCCCCTTTCCAAGCTGCTCCTATTCCAGCTGGTGGAGTATTCCCGCTTCTGCAACTTTGTGTCCTGTGCTGTACCTTTTTTCGCCATCCCTGCCCTCGACGTGGAGGTAGCAGGTGAAAGGTAATGTTTCCGTGTCGCTGGACCACAGGGTCAGAGGCAAGGTCCACATGATCACAGGCACATATTCCAGCAATCATGGGCAGGGACATTACATCCCTTTTATGGGCCACTGGGTACATTTGCTGGTGGCTGGGTAGGACGTAGGTGGGGGCACACAGCTGGAGCTGGTGGTATTGCCCAATATCCTGCACTTTGGTGATGGTGACAGCTCAGTCATCTCTATCCCCTTCTCCTGAATGACCTCATCCAGTTATTCACCAGAACCACCAGTCCCCAATAAGTGTCCAAGAGCCTATGCAACAGCAACAGCCCAGCCCTGCCCCTGAAGCCAGGATTATGTTGAAGTGACCCCAGAATTTGAGCCATGAAGGAGATGGACCATTGCTGGTAAGCCACCAATTTGGATCCCCGATACAAGACTAAAATGGCAGATCTCAAGCTGCCATCCGAGAGAAAGCAGAAATATGCAATGCCTAAACCATATGAGTTTGGATTACCTAGGGTCCAGGAAGGATGCAGACCACCTTAACACCACGGTCCCCATGGACCTTTGGGTGTCCAGGCTGGACCAGTGGCTGGAGCTTAGCTAGTATGCATTCAAGCTGTTGGTGTGCCCTATGGCCAGTATGCTGTCAGAGAGGGCATTTAGTGCATTGGGTGGTTTTGTGACAGAGAGCCGAATCCACCTGTCCCCTGACCATTTCACTTTCACTGCAGCTGATGCTAACAAATAATTTGTTTCTCAGAATCTAGCCACCATCTGTGGTTCCAAAAAGGGGAGGGAACCAGTAAGAATCAAGGGTGCTGTAAAAGGCAATACTGTCAATTAGATATGTGTAAATTTTAAAGGTGTTAATTGAAAGTTATGGTGGCAAAGATACTGACTCAGCACCCCCCTCCTCTATCAATTGCAACCCATCACTATTATGTCCCCAAATATAGGAGCTATGCAGAACAAAGTGAAAGGTTATGAACAAAAAGGTTCAAGACAGCTGTGCAGTCGTTTAGGACATTGAAATGTGCTTACCAAGGATTGGGGCAGTCTATCTAGTTACGCCTTGATCGGGTATCAGGCTGTCTTTTGTTCAGAGCTCCCACAGTCTGTTGCAGTCAGTTTCACAGAGGTTTTGTGGTCAGGCTCTGCATAGAGTGATTACAGAGGTAAGTATAGTAACGGATCTGTGAGGAGTATCAGGATAAGTATGCTTTTCTTGAGATTTGTACTGTTCTGTAAAATTGCATACACCTTAAAGCCCCAATCACACTAAGCGATAAATCCCGCGATATCACGCATTTGACACATAATTAAACCATATTCACTTTATATTCTCAGTGGTGTAAATAACATGGGGATTAGTTCCTGGTATGGGTGAGTCAAAAATTATCCGCACTCCGGTTGTATTAAAACCTATGTTGGTCGCTTTCCATTCAAGGCTACTGTCTCCCCAGTCAGTGCTGTGCACGTGTGAAGGGTGTTATGTCAGTTCATTTGTAACTGTGGTGCGAGAAAAAATGGATGCTCTTCTGTGATTCTTTTTTTGTGGTCTGAGGGTGTGCCTGGTGCTGTCATTTTTTCCAAGACTTTGTGCGCAGTATGGAGAAAGTTTTTTGTTGCGAAGAAGTGTGTATGACTAGATAGAGAAGTTCAAGGAAGGTTGCACAAGTGTTAGTCATCAAGAAGGAGGAAGGTGAAAGTTTCTTAAAGAGAATCATTACTGGTGAGGAGACATGGATTCATCACTACGAGCCTGAGAGTAAACGGCAGAGTATGGAATGGAAACATACTCAATCGCCGACCAAGAAAAAGTTCAAAAGTCAACCATCAGCTGGAAAACGGAGGCTTACAGTTTTCTGGGATTTTCAAGGTCCAGTATTGGAACATTATCACGAAAAAGGTTCTATAGTGAGATGCTCATTGAAGAGCTGAAGCCTAAATTTAGGATTAAACGCAGAGGACTGCTATCCAAGTGCGTTGTGATATTGCATGACAATGCATGTCGCACACCAATGCCCACACTGTCGACACTCTGCAAAAACTTCGTTTTGAGGTGTTAAAGCATCGTCTCTATAGTCCTGATCTTGCTCCATCAGACTTTCACCTGTTTGGTCCCCTGAAAGCAGCCCTATGAGGACGAAGATTTACCTCTGATGAAGTAGTGAAGACAGCGGTGCATTCGTGGCTCACAGCTCAGCCTAAAAAAATCAGACAGTTTTCTTTAACTCTTGGCGCTAATGGCTGCCAGCTGAGCAATCCACTTGCTGTTGCATAATCAAAGTTTTCCACAGTTTATCACAGTTTTTCACACAGACTTGAGGGGCTGCTCATCCAAGGCTCTGGCGCTTCCACCACGAACATAAAAACAAAAGGGAACACAGCGACACCTCCGTGTGTAAAATCGTTTATTAAAATAAATAAAACAAGGGCTATATGTACTTACAAGCAAACGTTTTCATCATGTTTTAAGAGCAAACAAGAGGCCACACTGTCTGTTAACACAACATGGTATCTCCCCGACTATGTACCACGGCTGTCTCCGGTCACAAACCGCGGTTTCCAGTCTTATACCCCACTCTCAGGGAAAGCAAACTATGATTCCGATGAAGGGGGCTCGTCCCTGAAACGCGTCAATATTGGCTGACTGCGGCCGGTGATGTGACCGGAGGCAACCGTGGTACATAGTCCGGGGCGATACCATGTTGGGATAACAGACAGTGTGGCCTCTTGTTTGTAGTATGTTATTAAACAATTTGTAGAAATTGATTTCAGCATTTTGTATGTCTGGAGTTTGTTATTTCTTAAAATTGTGGAAAGTGGAAATTCATTTTTAACTATGATCACTGGTATTGCAATATTGTTATTACTTTTTATAATCTCACTTTTGATATACTATAGTAACAAGGAAATTCTCTGCTTGTTCCACATCCACCTTTTACTCAACAGTGAGATACTTACTGTTCTGTTTTTTAAATCTGCTGGGTGGTCTAAATTTGTCTGTGCCGTACAGGGAGAGTATTGTTTGAGTTGCACATCTTCTTTAAGGTATTATCTTGAAGCTTCTACTCTGCTTTCGGTTATATGGGCATATGACAGAAGTGGTTCTCATGGCAACCAGTTGTGGTTTTGGCATGTGTGAACATACCATAACCTTTCTGTGTCTCTATTTTTATACGGGTTCTATGTTACACATTAACCGTGTAGTAGCAATTGGTTGTCAATACATTTCAATATTCAACTCAGGTTTCTTATAGACTTCAGGAGCACTGTGCCTAGAAGAAAGGGTTTGAATATGTATCCAGCATAATAGCAGGGGAGGCACACACACCCCTTCCGGTGTTAGCCTACAGCACCTAATTAGAGTATGGAAGTGGACTTTTACCCCCAAACACAAAAAATCCATTGTTCCTGCAGCTTTGTGTGTACTTCCCTAAATATCGGTAAGTAATTTGTACAGTCAAAGAGATTTTGGTGTCGCTTCCTGCCTTTTGGTAGGCACTGGTGACATAGACTGGGCCTCACATCTGCCCCCCCTCACCCCCTGGGAAGACTACGTCACCAGTACTCTACAGTGAGATCTCGTTAGTAAACTGCAAAGTGCAGAGAACTGGGTAAAATAAATCAACCACCGATTATGTGGTTTTTTTTTTAAATGGTATTGTGGAAAGCAGAGTGCAGGCAGGAGGCACCAGTGCCTGAGCTGCAGGATCAGCTTCAGTGTTTCTGACACTGACTGTTGCTCCTAGGTGCCTTTTATGACCATATCTGTAAAAATGCATCATTCTGCAACTAGTGGCAAACTCCTAGCAACTTCCTGTCTCACAGTGATGATGCAACTCCAATTCAATATATAATCATCAGTCTTTTCACTTGGTTTCTGCCCTTGCATTTGTTCAGACCTACCACATGCTCTCTGCTTGTTCATGTGGTCCATGTATGATCCTGACTCTATCTACTGATCTCCTGGTTCCTGACTTTTGTACTCGTTCATCTTTCTCTCTGCATTCCCTGACCTGGGTTAGCTGATAACCCGTTCTGGCTTCTGAGTGGAAAATAAGTAATCTAATCGAATTATTTTCCAATTAAAATACAATATTAAATACAATTAAATATACAAAAAAGTGATTGACGCTGTGGCACTTATTACCCTTCATCCAGCTAAGTGGGTAAAGCATTAAAGCATACAGCACAAGGTAAGTGGAAAATAAGTAATCTAATCTAATTATTTTCCACTTACCTTGTGCTGTATGCTTTAATGCTTTACCCACTTAGCTGGATGAATGGTAATATGTGCCACAGTGTCAATCACTTTTTTGTATTTTACTCTCAGTTGTAATATGTTTAGTATGTTGTTTTAATTTTGAAAATGTAATGGCCGCCATTTGTATATGGTGGCTACCATGACAACTGGTCTTAATATATGCGTTCGGTCTAGCTCCTGTCTCCACACCCCTAATGAAGTCATGCCCTTTGACGTAACGTACGTAGGGTGGAGTAGAGGAGCTGAGCGATTGCACACAGTGTCTGTGGCTGCTTACTAAAAACCTTACTTTTATCTATGATATGTGAGTAGTATCCTTTTTTAATAAAGTTTAGTATCCTTTTAAAACCATCTGCACTACGAGTCTCCACTTTTTATTTTGATGCATGGGCCATTTGGATGAATTGTCTGCTTTCAACTCCTGAGACTGCAAAAGAGTCTGTACCTGAGAGGAGGAAATCACTGGAGGTGTTCGGCATCAGGTGCTTCCTCTACCTGGTTTGAATTAGAGGAACAGCGCATACAGACCCTGGTGGGTCTCTGTTAAAGGTGAGGTGCATTCCAGAAGATTTCTCTGTTGATGGTCACAGGAGACTGAGATTATTGTACATCCAATGTTGTATCTTCTATTTTCCTAATGGACTATTGAAGATTCAGGATCATGGACATTTTTTAACCATTTATTATTTTCACTGAAGTGCATATTATACATATGCATTTTTTTCTAGTTGTTATTCTTTGCACATTACATCACATTGTTTCACAGTTAACATCTATTGTATTTGATTTTCCATTATGGATATTTTGTAGCAATGCATTTACACTACATGGTATATACATGCGTTTCTTATTTGTTTTGCACTTTTTACACATTGTATCACATTATTTCAAGGTCAGTATCTACTATATCTGACACTTTTGCAGTTTCATTCACACAGCACAGCTTTTACTATTCATTTTATACTAAATATCTGACCACACAGATTTCAGCTGCTGCTTAATTTGATTGGAGTAGTGGCACGAGGTTTCACATTATTCATATTAAAAAATATCACTGTAATTTTTTAGCAAATATACAAATGGACTATATATGTGGCACTGGTGGTACTCAGCATCTTAGTCAATGGAATTTTGCAAGCTCCAGCATTTATGTTAAGAACTAAGTTGGGAAGAAATGCTCATCCCAGTGGTATCTTTGTCAGGACAGGCACTAGAAAAAGCCTGATGATTTAAGAAAAAATACAGAACAGCCTTATGTAAATGTGCCTTTGCTGAATCAATATAACAATATGTCTAAATTACGAGTAACTTTATAGCTATTAGTACATTGTTGACTATTAAAACAATGTACTAATAACATAACTTATTATCCTCTTCAATGTATCTGCAAACCTATAACTATTTTGAATACAGCAAATGCTTGTGGATGAGTAATTTGCGGTGTCAGGTACGTACAGCCTAACAGGTCTATTCACAGAAGGTTGAAGAGTTTGGAGAAGGCAGGAGAAGCGAACAATCTAGGCCAACATAGCTGATTTGGAAAAATTCTCCAACTCAGCTCACTTTCCAGTTCAGCTATGTTGTCCTAGATTGTTTGCTTCCCTGCCTTCTCCAAACTCTTCACCCTTTTGTGAATAGACCTGATAGTGTCACAGTTCCCCAGTTTGACTAGCAGAGTACATTGCAGGCAGTCATTACAGCTGACAAGGAGGTTTGCACTCACTACATCAGTTAATTAGAGCTTCTTTGATTTCTTCCAGTGCTTAGCTCTAATCTTCTTTCTTCTCCTATAGCTAGAGGTGACTAGGTGGGGGATAATCTGATTCTATTATAAAATGTGTGACACATAGTTATATATGGACAGAGCTATTGGGACAAATTGTAAAATGTAAAACACCTCTCTGGGATATAGATGCTTAAAGAGGAACATTACCCATATCTTCAAAATAACAACAAAGTCACCTTTAGAAATGTTCAGTAATGACAATCTACAAACAAATACTTCTAGATAATTGCCGGCTTTGTATTCTTTGCATACCTTATTTCTCTTTTCTTCCCCAGTCTTCTCACAGTGACCATTTTTATTGACCAAATTACTAGATCATCCTTTACGTCTTGGAACTCTGGCACATGTGACTTGGACATGTGACCATTTACATCATCTCTGGGGAGGAAAGTGCCTTTCCCTGAGATCTCGTGAGATTACAGATGAGATTTCCCAGCAAAGCAATGCACTGTAATGTAACCGTCCCAGGATGCAATTTTTGGGCACATTGCATCACGAATGTGCAAGAGACCAAGGAAGTGGGAACATTTTTTTTTTTAAGTAAAGTAAAATATGTTTGTTTAGCTAATGAATGTAAGATGATTTCATATCTGCATGCAGAGCTGTATGCTGATGTGATTTTTAGTCAAAGGGGGTAATGGTCCCCTTTAATTCTGAGTGTAAGCTTATGTGTCCTTCTGTGTATGGTATATACAGTATTTAGCTGAATATTTATAAGGGAATTGCATACTATGGTATAACACATATAAAAATACTTGTACATAAACTGCAGAGCTACAATGGGACAGTCAACATGCTGTCAAAATATAAATACAGTCCCCATTATCCGGCATTCAAGCAATCCACACTCAAAAAATCTAGGACATACTGCACATACAAGGACAATTTAGGCAGGAGCCAATTAAAACTTCCAGCATCTCTTTGGAGCATGGGTGGAAACTGGAGTACCCGGAGGAAACCCATGCAAACACAGGGAGAACATGCAAACTCCTTGCAGATAGTGTCTTGACTGAGATTTGAACAGAGGTCCCTGAGTGCTGCAAGGCAGAAGTGCTAACCTCAACGCCCCTGTGCTGCAGAAGCTAGCCAGCAGGTGAATGGAACCGCGGGGTTGACCTTCTGTCTATGTATTAACTAAAGCTATAAAGCTACTCACCTTAGATTGGCAAGCACCTAGGAAGTGCAACTCCTTACTCATAAGAGTAACACATAAGTTCTGAAAACAATGGTCTTACATGTACCAGGTACAAACCTTTGGGCTGCATGCTTCAAAGTATAAGTCCGGTCAGGATAGAAACCTTTGAGCTGCTTGCTTCCAAGTATAAGTTCGGTCAGGATAGAAACCTTTTGGGCTGCTTGCTTCCAAGTATAAGTTCGGTCAGGATAGAAACCTTTTGGGCTGCTTGCTTCCAAGTATAAGTTCGGTCAGGATAGAAACCTTTGGGCTGGATGCTTCCAAGTATAAGTTCGGTCAGGAACTTTAAACTATAAATGCCATATGCTGTCACAAAAAGATCTATATGTTTTTTTAAAATCTTGTCATATTAGTATGACTAACTTAAAGTAACTTAAAACTGTGATTTTATATTGGTATCATAATAGTATCCCAAAAGTGCTTTTTCATTTGTACATGTTGCGTAATACCCACTTACACAATCCTTATTAGTACAAAGCACACCTATTTTAGGTAGAAACCTTTGGGCTGCATGCTTCCAAGTATAAGTTTGGTCAGGAACTTTAAAATTTAAATGCCATATGGGGTCACTAAAAGATCTATATTTAAAAAAAATGTCATATTAGTATGAGTAACTTAAAGTAACTTAGTGCTTTTTATTTCGTACATGTTGCCTAATAGTAGGGTTGCACAGATACCAAGTACAGTACTCGGTACAGGTACGAGTACATGTACCGATACTTTTGAGCTCCAAGACTACACTAGAGAAAAATTCAAAAATTAGGAGGCAGCTGTCATTTGTAAGGAGCACACGGAGCTCCTGGGATTTGTACATCTCTGTTTTAATGTACAATTTTGTTTTTAGAAATATAAATAAATGGATGCACAGATACCAGTTTTGCGAGTACTGGTACTTGCCGAGTACTTACAAGTATGAGTACTGATACATTTTTGTTTATTGTCATGTGACACTTTTTCTAAAACAATACAAACTAATGATTTCAGGACAGTGGTGGAGCGCCAGAGCCAGGTCCCAGCTGCAACCGCTGCAATCCTGGTAGTTCTCGTGAAAATGCCAAGTATCTGCACTGGTACTCGAAAAGTATCTGTGCATCCCTACTTAATACCCATTTACACAATCCTTATTAGTACAAAGCACACCTAGTTTTGCTTTTCTTTATTATTACAATGTTTACATTTTTACAAGAGGCTTTTCTTTTTTATCTTTAGGCACACTGCAATATGCTTTATGATAAAACATCTGCGTCTGTTTACTTTTTGAAGTCGATGATTAATCGCACAGTAATGAAGACAATCAAATCTCTTAATGACATAATAAGCATCTGTGCACAGTTAAATGAGTCAGAAACGATGAGAAAAAGCTTACAAATATACGACAATTTTTATTACTAAGTGCTTTATTTTCTATTACAGTTAGATTAATTAAGGTGTCTTTTTAAACACACAGTTTAGCATAGTTCCATATGCAAGTTTTGGAGGCATTTGATGTTCCATCTCTTTACTGATGTAGAGAACACATGGATTGACCACCATTTGTTGACAACTGTACACCTTTTTTGAAGAAAATACAATGTCCAAACAACAATAAACCTGGGTAGAGATAAAAAAATATTGCTCTAAGAAAAGTCATTTTCTAGACCAATGTTTACATTTGGTGATCTAATTTATTTTGTGCATTTATGGAACCAATGTAATCCACACAATGCATTGCAGAAAACCATTCCTCCTGGCCCCTGGATGGTTCTAACCAGGGTCCTTCCATCACAAATCATATGCCATGAGTTCTGTTCACAACTGACACTTCATGGGACCTAACAAAACTGCGTAACAGAGTAAAGTAGCACTCCAAATGAATGCGTTTGTCACTTAAAAAGTCTATATATGCTGCTCAGCACATTCCACATGAGATTAGAAACAGAGGAGCAGTTTCCCTAAGCCAGTCAGAATTCCTGTCTAGTTCTACCATGAAAAGAAAGGTTCTGTCTGATTGGTTTATATTGGCAACACATGAAAACAAATGTTGTTTTCCACTTTGGGTCCACCATGTTAACTTCATCTTTATGTCTAAGAGTAATTGGGATGTTCAGTAAAATGGTATGACAAACAGGCTAAACCTCAAGTATAAAATAATAGTTAAAGTGACACTAAACTCGGGAGTTCAATCTTAAAAATACATGCAAGTGATTTACTATTAACAAATATGTATTGTATTTGTGTATCACTCAGCTGCAGATCCTCAAATCATCTCTAAATTGGTGCTGACACTGTCCTTCCTTCTGGAGGGTGGTTACTTTTGTTCTCCATGGTCCCTGTGTTTGTTGTAAAGTACCCACCACTCCAAACTTACTCCCGTGATGGACTACAATCTCACATTTAGTTTACTAATTTGTATTGAAAATGTAATCCATCAGAGGAGCAAGCTTGGAGCAGTGACTACTTTACAACACACAGGGACCATGGGGAACAAAAGTAGTCACCCTCCAGAAGGAAGGACAGTGTCAGCAGAAATTCAGAGATGATTTGAGGATCTGCAGCTGAGTGATGCATACATAAGATACATTTTGTTAATGTATTTTGTTTTGTTGAGGTACTTGTATTTTTAAGGTTTAACTCCTAAGCTTAGTGTCCCTTTAACAGAGTGCAAAGGTACTCCAAATTAATGCTTTTGTAATTTAGAAAGTCTCTATATTATATGCTGTTCAGCACATTCCACATGAGAATAGAAACAAATGAAGGAGCAGTTTCCCACAGCCAGTCAGAGTTCCTGTTTAGTTTTACGATGAAAATAAAGGTACTATCTGATTGCTTTATATTGGCAACACATGGAAATACATTTTTGTTTTCTAGTTTGGGTCCCCAATTTTTGCTGCGTCTTTATATCTAAGAATAATTGGGATGTTTAGTAAAATGGTTTGACAAACAGGCTAAACACCAAGGATGAGAACCTCTTTGGAAAAAAAGGTATCATGCAGTACATGGTCTGTAATGAACATTTATTTCATTCTTCAGAACAGATGTGGAAGACTGTTATTGTCCTATCATCTTATATTATATCAAACAACAGACCTGAATCATGGTGTCTCAGCACATAACATGTAGAACATGATACAGCAGAATTCAGTAGAGAAGAATTTCCACTACACAGCAGTTCACTGGAGT
Organism: Nanorana parkeri; assembly: GCF_000935625.1. Taxonomy (NCBI): domain Eukaryota; kingdom Metazoa; phylum Chordata; class Amphibia; order Anura; family Dicroglossidae; genus Nanorana; species Nanorana parkeri. Next base: position 141,105 of record NW_017306781.1, on the reverse strand, counting down.
AAATAAAAACATAGTGTAGGTCTTATGACCCACACACACACATAGCTAGATTATATTACAAAGTCTATGCACACTAAGTCATCATTTTAAATAAGCTCAGCGATATAAATACACAACTACGTGTTGAAACATGCAGAAAATTTAGGGGCATACAAGTGGACAATTTTTTGTTGATGAAAGATGTTCCACATTTATAAAGAAGACTTGTTCAAAAGGAAATCCAGGTCTTAATAATCATAGTTATATTGATATTCTCTATTTATTTATTAGTGGAAGTGAATGCAAATAGCAAAACATTTAACTATTAACATTTCACTATTTTTTTCCTATATATAGAGAGATATCTCTAGATATCTGCAGTATCTTCCTTGAAAGACCGTGTTTACTGCAAGCAGACATTTTGTTCTTTCACTTTTCAAGATATATGATCTATATAGGTGCTTGCACAGACACACAGCAGCTTTTCTTGCCCTAAGCTGTGTCTAAATGCCAGGCTGCTCTTAATAGGTACAGCTCCAGCAGGTAGGGGTGGGCAATCTTTTTTATTTTTTTATTTTATTAAAAGTGTCAGAGTTATGTCCAGTCAAAATGGCCATCGTAGAAGGCAATGATGGATCCAGCAACTATGGGCAGGCTTTCTGTTTTTAATATTGACATAGCCACTTTAAGTTTTAGCTTTTGTGTAGTCTGTCTACATCAAATAGAACATAAATAAATATTTTGCTCATTTCTGTACCGCTGACTCAAAGTGCATGAGATCATTTTGCTTACTGTGACTCAGAAATCTGCAAAGTGAAAAAGATAGAAAAGGATTATCAGAAATGTCTACAGAGCACTTTTAAAAGGGTCTGTGAACCCTAACATGTAGTATTGTGATGTATCGCCTGCACTCCTTACAGCGATTAGACCTTGATTAATGGTTGTGGTGCTCGTAGTGATTGCACTGATGGGGCCTTGTTTTCCAAAATTGCAGAAGACGGAGATCACCAGCACCCAGTCAAAAAGCATTCCGTCTTTTGCTTATTTATTTACGAAACATGTCACAAGAGTCATTTAGCCAACGTTTCGGGGGCCATGCAGGGTCCCTTTTTCAGGGCGAAATAGTGACCTAGTGACGTCACTATGGCGTCCTGAAGAAGGGACCCTGCGTGGCCCCGAAACATTGGCTAAATGACGCTTGTGACATGTTTCGTAAATCAATAAGCAAAGGAATCTAATGCTTTTTGACTGGTGCTGGTGATCTCCATCCTCTGTAAAACCTAACAATGTACTTCTTATCTACACCCTTTTGGTCTGTTAAAAATACTATTAAAAGCATTTTGTTATATCTGTTTGATTAAAAAAAAATGCCCGTTGATCGTTTCAGTAATTCAGAGATGTCCTGTGTTGGGAAGGGATGAGCCCAGGTTCAGAACAAACCCCGTCCAAATTTGAGATGCTCCAAACAAGGAAGTACCATGGGGAGTTCCTCCCAGTCATCTGTGGCATTCCCGACCTGCAGCTGCATGTAAACAAAGGGGAGGGATGCTTGTGCTGATGTCATTTACCTCATATGGCCACTTAACCGTATTAGGTAAATGTAATTTACCAAATATAGGCATGTAGCCATATAAGGTCAGTGACGCCAGTGCATCTCGCCCCTTTGCTTACATCATTCTGGTCTGAACCTGAACTCATTCCTAGTGTCCAGTGCTCAACTGTATTGTATCAATGAGGTTAATCTGCCCTCCTTGCACTTAGCTTGGTACTACTATTAGCCTTTATGTTTTGGAGATGGAAGAGTGGGTGGGTCTGCATAGTTTGGCAAGAGTAAACTTGGCAGGGCTGACACCACGCAATCCACAAAAATGCTGTGTGTTGTCAGCCCACAACAGGACTTCAGAACTGAGTGCATTTCTGGCAGATCATTGGGCATTTTCCGTACTTGCAGGGGTTTTAAAGGGATAAATATGGATATGGATATGTGTATGTATTGCAGAGATGTACTGCATATGTTTTTTATCTAGTCCTGATAAACATGAGACATAGTTATAAAGCAGTGAATCTGACATTCAGAAAACATTCTCTGCAGGTGAATCTTCCAGGCCCATGTGTTTTAAATTAAAGTGATTGATTCCCTATAAGAGAATGTTTGGTTGACGTTACATTCACTGCTTCATAAATAGACACATTTGCAAGGGAACATCCTTTATCCTACCAAGAACTAAGCATTATCTATTGTGCAGTACACTGAGACAATGAAGAAATTGCTTTTATGTTTTTATTTCATGCTGTCCATCCATCTATCATAGTGGAAATGGTCTGATTGGTCTTTTTGTTACTTCAAATTCTGACAGTTGTTTGACTATGAGCTGAACAGAGACTGCATGCCGAGCCTAGAAGCTGCCGAGCATTTGCTCAACAAAGCAGCACCCAGAGTGAAATAATTGTCACGTTGTACCATTAATCTGAATACTGACAGATTCTGCAAAAACACTACTTTGTTCAATTAGCGAATTGTTGACCGAATGGCTACACAATCCTTTGTAGGTAATAGATTCTTTTTATTATGTTGGCATATAATGATCTATGACATTAATCAAAGTGATTTCATACATCCCAGTGTATATCCCTATGAAAAATGCTTCTCAGACACTGTGTCAACTTTCATCAGTATGTCACGCCACAAGTGTAGATCTGACACAAGAATTTAAAATCATCTCAAACTGAAAACATAGCTATATAAGCAGAAGAGATTTTTGCTAGAATTACTGCATAATTATGAATAACATTGGCTAACAGAAGCTTACATTGATTCTCAACCATATTTCTGCATGTCCATTATACTTGTACTTGTTCCCAAGAGTGCCTGAAGCTTATTTCCGGTAAAAAAAAAAACGTTTCAGTGGGACTACCCCCACACCCCACACTGCAAGGGTTTGCTACTCATTTATGTCTAGGAGACCTTTGTAAAGTACTTTTATTTACCTGATCCCCCCTCCTGCTGGCTTCAAGATCGGTGCCCACAGCTTCTTCCCTCCTCTGTTCCAATGGTTGGAGGCCTGCTAACATCATCACCCCTTATGCAGGGTCCACAACCCTGCATTATATCTGAGGACGCTGAGGGAAAGTCCATGAGCCTGGGTGGAGGGAGGAGAGGTAAATACCAACCGACGAGGGAGCAGAGATTAGGTAAGTAAACATGCTTTACACCATACCCATGTGGGGGTAGCCTGGAGATAGACTTTAATAACTGATGTTTTTTACAAACCCTGGCCCTACAATGGCATTAGATTCTTAAATAAACTTTATTGCAAGCTATAAGATATAAATAGTTATTCCAGTTTTCATGGATACTATGGACAGTGGGGTCACGAAGGCAAAGTGAAAAACTGATTATAATGCAAGTAGGTTATGACAACGGAGAGCTGAATTTAGGCCATGAGATCAAAACAGTGCTGCCTACGCACTGGTATTCCAGTTCATCAAAGACCATCTGGTACTATTGGGACTATATGATCTAGTAAAGTTACTTAAAAACGTATACCATTATCAAAATTAAAGAAAAAAGTTAGGGTAATAATAAATATATACATAAGTAAAATAAGAAAATGTACAGATGGCTTAAAGTGGACCCGTAAACCTTCCTGTTCTGCCCTACCAGAGCTCCTCAGCTCTGTATTTACATTAGAAGGCTGGAAGGCTTCTGAGTCACTGCTGGAAGGAGGCATGAAAGGATCCAGGATCCACACAGAGGACGAAAAGTATTGATTACATGTCCACTGTGCAGACCCTTTTTACACAGTACACTGGATGTGCCATGGAGGTGCCAGAGATGCCTGATTGCAGCACATAAAATACACTGAAGGTATGTGGGCTTGTTGATTTAACTGCTGGCAAAGGGAGCATAATGAATTGAGCTGCTGAGAGAATGACTTGGGTGCTTCTGCTGTGAACTTTTAGAATGAATCCTTCCACTAACCCCGCAGCTACAGAGGTCAGTAAGAGTTTCTTTTAAATCTAATCTAAATCTAATTTACTATGTGTTTACTGACTGAGTGTGTATACGCAACAGACATCACCTGGCCCCAGGTTGACTAGAAGGTTAAAAGCATCAGTAAACTAATACTTTTTAACTAAGGTGACCCTAATTCTGTGAAAAAATTCTTATTCTCCCAATGCTTATGGAACAACTAAATGCCCTGTGTGTTTCCTAATAAACTCCTTGTTTCTAAATAATTTTCCTTTACAACCGTATTGATGGGGACTGGGGATTTTTTACTTTTCCCTTTTATATACTTTATTCCCGCCTCCCTTGAAACTCCAACCTCACACATTGAGGGAAGACATATCCTAACCACAATCTCAGCTCCTAACAATGTCCTAAGGTGGAACGTGTCCTAAGGTGGAACGTGTCAAACTGGCGAGCTCTGTAATTGCGTGGTATGCATGTTGATGTGAAGCGAACAGTATCTGAAAAAGTTACATTATTGTGCTACTCAGAGCACCTTTATGAGTGAAAGTTAGAGAGTTATTATTTTTGCTTTTTTATAATAAATGACTTTTTTGTAATAAATGACTTCTACTGCACCATGATCTGTCTCTGTAGTCTTATTTTTTTGCTGCAATGGCCATGGATGAAGTTCCAAGGGAGACAGGAATACATTGTAAAAAGGTAAAAAGAAAAGAGTCGGAGTGAAGTGAGTCTCCATCAATATAGTTTAACTGTTGGTGGTATAAAGCTGTTTGTAATTTGACTGTTTAGGATTTTTTGTATTGCTGTATTATAAGTGTTTTGTGTTGGTAATTTGTAGTGTTTTAATAATTACAAAAGCACCATAGATAACAGAGTCACCTTACACCACATTCCGAATTTTTATCCAGAAAGCATGCAATTTGACTGCATAGTAGCCCTACGTAGGGAGTCTCTCCTCTAGCTCTTACCAGTGTGTTTGCTGATCTTTATCGCTTGGCTACGTGCATATCAGATCTTTTTTTATGCCTGGCAGTAGACAGAGGTTGTAGATGTCGAATGACCTGCCCCCGGATGCATATACGTATCACCAAATACAGTAAAGTCTGATGAAGCAGATCTTCTTCTGCGAAGCACGTCACCAATTTTCTTCGGCTGTGATACAGTACCATGTCTAGCGCTCAACTTCAATATCTAAATCCATTGGACTGGACAACTTGTAATGATACTATGGACTTCAAAACTCTGTACAGATACCAGGATGATCTCACATTGGTAGAAATGTGCTAAGCTGGGATGTTATTTTATATGCTGATTTTATTACTTACTTTTTAGATTGTTAATAATAAAAATGTATATATTTTAATAGACTGTTGCATATGGTACTTGTTACACCTTAAAAATCCCCACATAGGGCTACTATGTAGTTAAAGAGTAATTTGTAGTGGTTGACTTAAAAAGGGGTAGATCACTATATTAGATTCCTTACAAATATGTATTGAATGCTCTATATCGGTGGCATAACATGAGAGGTTTCAATGGTCTAGTTTTCAGCTAGACATTCATTCATTTATTGATTCATTGGGTGCTTTATCTCATTTAGGCCCCATTCACACTAAGCGATAAATCCCGTGATTTCTGCTGCGATATTGCGCATTTTTGCCACGCGATATCGTGAGAAGCCGCCGGCTAATGATATTCAATGGAGCTGTTTTAATGTACAGCTCCATGTCGCCCGTCGCTCGTTGCTGTCGCTTGAGCAGGACCCTTTTTCCCTGCGGATGTCGCGTGATTTTTCTTCTTTTGAATGCAGCCCGACAGTGAAGGTTGCGAGATCGTGGCTGGAACGTCGCCCGAACAGTCGCGCTATCCCGCCGCAAGGAAATCCGCTTGAGGTGAGTGTCACTCAGTGTGAATGGGGCCTTATGGAACATGCAACCAGTCATGAGTTTGAAATGACTTAATAGTTATGTTTAATTAAGAGACGTCATAAGTTTAAAGTTAGGGGTTCACATAAGTCCTGCCCAGTGTATAGCTGGGTGGATGATGTTTGCACTAGTGCCCCTAGATGGCGCTAACCAGTTTAGGAAATCCCTATACTCATTAGCACCATCTAAGGGTGCTACTGCCATGTCAATTAGTATCTGCCGGCTATACTTTTATAAATCAACCCCTTAGTGTCTTTTAAATATTTTTCTTATTTACTATGTACATGATTAAAAAAATATGTTTTCTTTTCAGTTGGGTTACTATGTATATTTCATTTATCACATCTTGCCAGCAGGTAGAGCTCTAGAGTCTGCCTATTGATTTGGCTACTGTTCTTTACTTCTGTGCTGCAAAGAGAGTGCAGTGTGATCCTCTGCTGCTCAGCCCACAGCAAAACACAAACTCAAACATGAATGGGTCAGAGAGTACAGATTTTCAGTCAGAGGCTCTGACTCAGAGCTTTTAGTGACTATCAGTACAGAGTTTCAGTCAGAGACAGACAGCCCATAAGTGAGCAGTTATGATTTGTCTGACCAAGTAGAAAACCCCGACTGCTCTGAGAACATGGAAGTACATTGTATCATGTTTATTTCTAAAGAAAACTTTTTACACAAGCAAAGAAAAGGCGATGCAAAGGATCAGTTTATACATTTGTAAACATTCAACATTTGTTTTCTAAATTGACCCCGACCTATTACAGTTTCCTTTTAAGAATGTCTTGGTGCCTACCAGTCTAGGCCCATTTCCAATGTAGTTGTTAATTCTCAGGGATATTTAATAGAGGTGCACTGAAATGGAAATTTCAAAACCGAATCAAAACTAAAATAAAAAAAAAGTCAGGCTGAAACCGAAAATGTTTTTTATTTACATTTTGTAAAATATTTTATTTTTATTTAATTTTTATAAATGTTTTAATTGTTTTATATTCATTTTTATTAAATATTTCTATGTTTACTTTACTTTTAGGGGCTTCGGAGAAATATTGGGGGTCTAAACAGACCCCTGACATTTCCCTTTTAAAATAAAAATATAGAGATTGAGGACACAGAGTCCTCAATCTCTTTTTCTGCAGCCCCAGTTATCAATGAACAGGAATCCTCTATACTGAGTGTTCCTGTTCATTCATAACAGAGTATGTTTACTATAACCACAATCATGAATGAAGGAGGTGATGTAGAGGCTATAGTAACCATACTATGTCCTCATGTTATGTACAAACACTCAGCGATCACTGATCACTGAGTGTTTGCACTCGCTCTCCATCCTGACAGCTGTCACAGGAGGCTGGGCAGGGCGGTGCAGGAGGAGAGTTCAGCCTCATTTGACAGTGCATGCTGTCTCCGCCCACACACCGCCCTGCTGGACTGTGACAGGAGGCTGAGCGGTGTGGTAGGAGAGATGCCGGCCACTCACAGCGCTCTCCTCCCGCAGTGCTCGGCTGGCTGTCACAGTTTCTCTCCTCCCCACTAGGACACATAGCAGCGCCCAGCGGGGAGGAAAGAAACCAGGGATGCGCCGCTGTATCGGCAGAAAAATTGCACTTTCGGCATTTAGCCAAAAGTGCCATTTTCAGCCGAAAGGTTTTGGCGGCCGATATATCGGTGCATCCCTAATATTTAACACTGACTTCATGTTTACTTTTAAACCTAATGACATTTGCAGCATTACGATGTTTTACATGGTAAAAAAAAAATTATTTAAAAGAACATTTTTTACCCATCACACTTTATTCTGTATGAATACATCTTCTACTGTCCAACAGAAATATGTATGAATCTGCTGCCCCAGAAGACAGCACATAACATAATTATTCAAAGCCACATTGCCATGTATAAAGCAATGGATCTGGTGACAGAGCAACAGGAAATAATGAAACCAGAGCTCTTAGATTCCAGCATGTAGCACAATGATCAGACTCAATTCAAATGACTTGTACTTCTGGTTCAGTAATAGAATATCGGGGACAAAGTTCAAACAGCCGATTATAGTAAGAATCTATGGCAAGTGACAGAAAGCTTTGCAAAGTACTAAAATATGTGTATATTAAGGTGAACAAACGTATAAACACTCTGCCTGTCCACAACTGTCTGTGTTTTTCTATCTATCTATCTATCTATCTATCTATCTATTAGTGACAGAAAGCTTTGCAAAGTACTAAAATATGTGTATATTAAGGTGAACAAACGTATAAACACTCTGCCTGTCCACAACTGTCTGTGTTTTTCTATCTATCTATCTATCTATCTATCTATCTATCTATCTATCTATCTATCTATCTATCTATCTATCATTGTTTCATTAACCACTTGATGACCGGGGTGTTAAACCCCCTTACTGTCCAGGCCATTTTTCAGTATTCAGCGCTGAGGTACTTTCACTGACATTTATTCAGACATGGAACGCTCTACTGAAATTAATTTGATATAATTTTTTAGGGACAGATAGAGCTTTGTTTTGGTGGTATTTAATCACCACTGGGGTTTTTATTTTTTTTAAAGTACAGAAAAGGTTAAAATGAAAACTGTTTTCCCTACATTAAGTTATAAAACATTTATTATTACCCAAAGTTTTGGTAAAATCTAAAAGACGGGGTCAAGTCGGGTAAACATACACCAAACATGTCAAGCTTTAAAATTGTGCGTGCCCGCAAAAAACCGCAAAAAACTACCATACCTAAAATTGGCCATAGGCGACGTTTTAAAAGCTTTCATCGCTCATCAATGTAGTGTTAACAGTGATTATTGGCCCTAGAATTATTACTCACGCACTGACGGTTATATGTAACATGTGCGGCGTAATTGTTGTTTTCGCATGTAGCCGCACCCGCCTTGTATTTATGTTTATATGTGCGTGCACGTGGGGGTGTGAGACTTAAAAGTTTTTTTGTATTTTTCCCTTTTTTTAATATGTGACTTTAACTTTTTTTTAAACTTTTTTGTTTTTTACACTTAGCTTTATTGCTATCACATAGAAGGATAACAAGCCCCCTATGTGATAGCAAATATACAGTGACAGGTTCTCTTTATGGAGACCCCTAATGTCACCTAGGGACCAACAGGGAAGTTGATGAAGCAGAGGTCTGCTTCCCCAGCTTCTTCTCTTGCCACAGAAATAACAGCTGAAGGCAGAAGTGATGTAATACACATCACTTCTGCCTTTAGAGATCGAAGGAGAGGCCAGCAAGTGGGAGGATGCTGATTTCTCCTCCGCTTTGTGTGTGAACAGCAGCTGTGCCAGTCCTGAGCCCGTTGGGGGGACAGAGGTGGTAGTTGTGCGGGGATGAATTGTTTGAGGAAGTGATAGTTCAGTGGTTAGGTTGAGGCGGGATAGGGTTCTCTGAAGAGATGAGTCTTTAGGGATCGCCTAAAGACAGAGTAGGCGATAGCCGGACAGGTTGGGGTAGGGAGTTCCAAAGGATGGGGGAGACTCTAGAGAAGTCCTGGAACTGAGCATGGGAGGAGTTGACGAGGAGGCTAGAGAGCAGGAGGTCTTGGGAGGAGTGGAGAGGACAGTCGAGGTGATATTTTGAAACAAGGTTGGAAATATAGCCAGGGACAGAGTTGTGAATGGCTTTGCAAGTGATTGTTAATATTTTAAAATAAAATTAATAATAAACACATTTTGGTAAAACCCCCGCCCCCATGTACAAGCACATACAAATGTAAATGCATGCATTGGGTGAGCCTACCTATAAAATCGTCGATTGCACCACACATTAGGTGTCGCTGCCAGCATGAGACCACTAATTCTATAGCAATCATTCATGGTTGATTTTAAATTGATCACTTGCAAAGAATTTTAAACCAACAACTGTGGACAATTTTGGGTTGTAAAGTTTGTTGCCATTTCATGGGCACACAGTTTTGAGGCTTGACATGTTTGGTATCTATATACTCGACACAACCTCATCATTTATTTCAAAAAATTGGGTGATATATTGTGTTTGTGTGCACAAAAAATTGAATGCTAAAAATTGTAACTGCCATCATTTAATTCTCCAGGGTCTCTGCTTTCGGAAAATATATAACTTTGGGGGGTTTTGTGTGAGTGAAGTCCATCAGCCAAGAGAACCTGTCCCCTGATCTGCCTAGAGTTCAGTGGTATCACAACTAAAGCGGGCCTCCTCTCTAGGACATATTTCCAGCTGGTTATGTGTCAGGGAATTAGGTGTGAACATTTGGCCATCATTGAGGACTCCTTTACAGAGTTGTTAGGTCCTAGCCAGTTATACCTCTCTTTACTAAAGCTGGGTACACACAGAGCGAAGTTTGGCCGATTCGGCAGGAAGTGGCTGCAATTGGCTCTGTTGGTGACTCTATTCCCTAGACAGAAGTTGATCATTTGATTCTAACTAACTTTCTTAGTGTTTCAGCTAATAAAATAAAGCCTTTGTCTGTTTCACTGCCATTCTTGTGTGTGCTACTAGGAGCTTTGGGTGTTACCAGGTTGGGACTGAGTGGACCCATCATATTCAAATCTGACACCTATAGGTACGCTACATATTGTAGGGCTGCCATTAATTGCTAGGTAATCATGATTTGTCCTCCATACTTGAATTGAGCAGTTAATATTATATAACATGTTCAAAACAATTCTCATAATGCACAGGGACATTTCCAGCAGTGAAACAGAAAACGTATCCACACTATTATTTCCCTGTATGATCAGTAGCATGCATGCTTAAATAGAGACTTTGATCTTGTGTTTACTCTAAACTAAATCCCATTTGTTGTCCTTGGCACAGCAACACTGTACAAAAGCTTTGTTACATACAGTAGCCTTCTTACTATTTGCTCACCACTGGCTGCAGAATTATGTGTTCAAATGACATACACCAGATGTTTGTCACAGGGAAAGCAAAGGGTTTAATTATCTTTCCAACTAATGCGAACATTGAATGCCTAAAAAAGTATTTATTTTCACTGGCATATTATTTGTCTACTGCTGCTTTCTCTTGCAAAACTCATGATTTACGTATGCTTGTTTGTACATTATTATGTATATCCCACCAAGAATTTACTATCATTCCAATAGTTTGTGATAATATATTCATATAAGAAATGTTTAAACCTAGACGTACCAACCTTATTCCATTCATAATATATTTGTTTCAAAACCTGTTTCACTGATGGAGAATTCAATCCAACACTGGTGCATCGAACCTCAACCTTAGATGCCCACCATAGGCAGCACTGTAACATATTACAGTATATATAAGATGCACAATGGTGATTAAAGCAGCATCAATGGGAGGCATGACAGCAACCAAGCTTATTAATTTAGGTGATATTCGCAATAAAAAATCTAATTCAGACAAAGCAGGTACTATACCTAAAGGAACATGACCATTTACTGGTTATTCTACAATGGCGCAACAGTCAGCAGTTTTTACTCTTATAGCTAGTTGGATGTTTCATAGAAAAATGCCAGCCGGAAACTTCAACACGCATAATGGTATCTGGTGTATAATTATAGTATGTCAGACAGACAATCTGTAGATTTATTCTTAAAGGAGAACTATAGCCTAACCCTTTTTGGCCATAGTTCTCTTCAGGGTCACAGGAGAATATATACGAATGCCCTGCGGTGACCCAAAACTCAGTACATAGTATATAGGCTATTGCCCTCTATATGCTAAGAGCGCAAAACCGCACCTTAGCCTGAATGGATCCCAACAATATTGTCTGGATCCACCTTTGTGTTCACTGACTTCCCCATCAATAGAGCCAACCTGTGACAGCTTCAGTGTCACAGGTTGGCTTGGATTATGGGGATGAGTGTTTTTCTCTTACCCCATAAGTCTACTTTAAAAGGTAACTGTATTGAGGAAATACATAGGTTACTTCTGAACTCACTGTTTAAAAATGCCAGTAACCTGTCAGTTACTTTTAATGCCTAGTACTTGAACCAGAACAAATATGGTGATCAGGAGTTATAGATTTTGATCAAATATAATAACTGTATTCTTGTTCAGGGTCCATGATTGTCATAGTGTTGAGGTAAGAGACTTCCAGGCAACTAGCAATTTTGCCAATGTTTCACATATCCCCCATGCACAGTTTGTGCTGACCCAAGTAAGAGTACAGATGAGGAGCATATGAATCTCTGTAATGCTGCACGGAGTTGATCGTACAACAAAATAGCTTACACAGTACAGATGAGGAGCATATGCATCTCTGTAATGCTGCACGGAGTTGATCGTACAACAAAATAGCTTGATTGTTGTGCAATGGAACATACATTAAAGGAGAACTATGAGGTGAGTGCTTTTCACTCACCTCATAGTTCTAGCCGACCTGTGACAATGAGACTGTCACAGGTCGGCTCAGTAGATCGGGAGGTGAGCGAACACATACCGGCGTTCGCTCACCTCTCGATCCTGTCACGGCTCTCTGCCGTGACAGGGGAGGGGCTGGATTCCCCCCTCCCCGCTCCGATCCGCCAGCGCTGACTGGCGGAACGGACGGGGGAGGGGGCGGGTACAGCTGGCTCTGCCTCTAGATAGGCAGAGCCAGCTGTCACTCACGCAGCTGGGCGGATCCAGACATAATTGTCGGGATCCGCTTCAGCTGCGGCGTCTCAGTATACCGCGAGCTGTAGCTCGCGGTATACTGAGCTTAGGGTAACGGGAGGACGCTAGTTTATGTCCTCCCGTTACCCTAAGGAGAACTATGGGGAAAAGCCTTAACCCCATAGTTCTCCTTTAACTGCATTGGGTTGATTTACTAAAGCAGTAGAGAATGTTCACTTAACTCATTTAATAAGGTGGGGCAAAGCAATCACCCAGTCTTGTACAAAGCAAAATCCAGTTCTTGAAATGGTCTTGCACATTATTGGATATTGAAAGTCTCATTGTATTAACTAAGCGAAGTCAACATTGTTTTGCTAAGTGAACAATCTCTACTCCGTATAACTTCCATATGCCCTGTTTTGCTCTGACTACATCTGGTTATTTGTAATAGGTGGCAAGAGGAACTGGTTTCCATTGGTTATGAGTGATAACCAGAATCTCTGTCCATTGTGCTAATCAGGACATGGATTGTAAAATAGTTGTCAAACTAAATAAAGTCCAATAAGACACAAATAAACGTTTAGCAGGCTTATAATTGGGCTTATTTTACTTAAAGTGCAAAAACCTTTGCTAAAGTACAGTTCATCAAAGTGTAGTTCTTCATCCCAACCAACCGGATTTCAACTACAATCGGCAACTCAAACAGATATCAGCAATTCATGACCTACAAATGCTAATACATAAACATCAAACTGTATTGAAATAGGAAGTTACCTTAGGCGAAAAATGCATGTGCTATTGCATGTAGCCTTATGCAGCACAATACATCGCTGTAAATATGGTGACACCAAACCCAAAATCTGAGTTCTTTGTAATTCACTGCATTCACTTATCACAGACCAGGCTCAGAATAATTAGACTTCCTCTGCCCTGTCCTATGTAGTAAAGGAAATGGATGGATTAATTATTAGACTAATGATCAGGGGTAAAATTCAAGTTTAGGGTTAGGGTAGGGAATAAGACTGGGTAAATTACTTAGTTTTCAGTTGCAAATATTACTGGATGAAGCATCATATGTGCATATAAGTTTATATTGGTGAGGATGATTAAAGCCCAATTTCTGGGCAAAATTTGAGCCCTCTTCCCACCCCCCACCCCCAAACAAACTCATCCTGCAAAGATTTCAGTAGTTTTTATGTGGTAAAACATGTAGTTCTTAACCACGCCTGCATGTTATACTCAACTAAGCAGTCATATTGTGAACAAATAAAGCAATTTGAACTGCTTCACCATTTAGTTGGAGCGCCAACTGTTGTATGTTTTATGCTTTGTTTTTTATTCACATTCTTGGTACACACCAGAGGAGAGTCTTGCTTCATGTAAGCAGCCTTACCAGACCAAGTCAGCTTGTTGAATAATTGCAGTTTCTTCGATCCTTAAATTAGTAGGATTTAAAGTTCCAGCGCCTCTTGAATATGTTTTTTTTGTAGGTACAGGAAGAGCACTACTATTTTTCAGGAGGAATTTAAGACAAACGGTAAATTATTCAGGCCTCTGCTAAGAAGCAAATAACATTTATAGATGTTTCCTAAAAGATAGTAAATCTTCACTTTTTGAGTAATGGTCCACCTTAAGACAAACATTGTGAGCAGTTTGGCATATGATAGCACTTCACATTAATAAAACAGTACCGGTAGAAGTCAGAGCCAGAAAATGATACTGCTGTAGATTTATTTGCAGAAGAGACAATTAATATTATGAAATGATTGATGCGGATCATGAATAATAAAAGGAGTAAAACACTTCTTTTAAACAAAATGTCAAAGAGCAAAACAAAATACAAGCTTTTATATAGTATTGGTTGAACAAGAACCAGCTGTTACATAGTACTGACTCAGAGAGATCAATGATCGGAACTAAACGATTGAGGAAAATGTGGTGAATACTCATGGACCGTACATGATGCACACTCCCTCTGTTGGTGCCATTTTGCATTTTATCTTGCATTGCCATACTGACCCATGGCATCTCCTCTGACCTTGGAAACTGCATTACCAGCCCCTGATACAGCAGAACATGGTAATTTTGTAAGTCACAGTTAGTTACACTCGCCTCAGTTTACAGAGTGAAAATATGTGGTTGAAATAAAGATTTGTATCCTTATGTTATTTCTCCCAATACAGTTATTTATATAGCGCCAACTTTTTATGCAGTGCATTACATATTGTACATTCACTTCAATCCATGCCCTGGAGGAGCTTACAATCTAATGTCTCCAACTCACACACATACTGTACATACACATACTTGAGCCATTTTTCCATGGCCCAAGTAAAGGAGGAAATCCATGCAAGCACAGTGAGAAGCAGATAAAGCTGACACTTCTACAACTTAAACAAAAAATGTAAATAAACTATTAACCGCTATAGCAGAGAGTTTGTTTACATTCCAGGATTGCTGGTCGTCCAGTGGCGTAACAACCGGGGGGTGCACTTGCCTCGGGCGCAGGGCTGAGGGGGGAGCGCCGTCACTGACCCCCGCTAAACGAAGCCCCTGGCCGCAGATGCAGTGGCTCCCTCCCTCTGCTGCCTCTCTGCCACATGCACCCGGCTCTGTCATCGGGCGGCCGCTCGCTCCTCCGA
>NW_017306781.1:109972-125474 GCF_000935625.1 Nanorana parkeri | reverse complement strand
CAGTGGCCTCGGAAGAGCGAGCGGCCTCCCGATGACAGAGCCGCGTCTGATGCGGGCGGGCTGGCCAGCCGGGTGCATGTGCATGAGGGAAGGAGCCACTGCACCTGCGGCCACGACAGACCCCCCCACAACCAGGGTCCAGGAAGCCCCCACTGACCACCAGGCTAAGGTAAGGTGACACATTTTAAAAAAATAAAATCCGGGGACATTTTTAAATGTCCCTGGGAAAATATATACATATATATACATACATATACATACATACATACATACATACATACACACATATAAAAACAAAAATCCACAAAATACCCTGCCCCCCTCTATCACCTCTTGAGACAAAAGACCATATTTAAAGGGACCTTTAAAAGTGACTTTTGGCCTTATAATAAAATGAAAATAATAAGACCAAAAATAAAAAGGGTAGCAAAGGGGTTTATTACCCAATGAGCTAGCAAGCAGAATTAAAGTACTAATCTCTTCCTATGCAGTTTGTCAGCTTTCACTACAACAGCTTCCAATAACTGACCACAAAGCTGCCCTGTGCCCCCCTTTTTAGTGAAGGGGCTAGGTTAAACAACAGCCCCCTTATTGACCCATGTAAGCCTTGCCACTGCTCAAAAACAATGCAGTGCATTATGGTTTAAAAACAAAAATCTGCAAATTAGTTTGCCTGTACTGCAAATCTCAAAACCCGAGGATTCACCATAAACCCAAGTTGGTGCCAAACCCGAATCTCATCCCTGGTGGCTAATTAATCCCTGTAATTTAGAACACATGCACCAGGAAAAGTTACCTGCTGTGAACATTTGGTAAATGTCAAAGTAAGTGCTAGGTAAATATGCCCCTATCTTTACTACTTTACACAAATATTGTTTTTCTGTTTCACATGTCTATCATATTACACATCAACTCCAGGAAAACATGTACGAGATACATCTTTGGCCTCAAACACTCACCATTGTGATTAAAGGGGCTTTTCTCAAGGGCCCACAAGGCAATATACACCACTGACATGAAGGGGGCTTTTATTAGTAGGGCATTACCACTTACCATAAATGTAAAGAAGGCTATTTTGAGGGGTGAAGAGTACGGTGCTGCTCAGCAATTTGTTACAGGTAAGCACAATGATTACCAAATCTTTAAAGTGTATGTTACCACAAAAATTCATATCACATATATGTGTCTGTTCTATCATGTTGTTGAGGGTAAATAAAGCCTGATCTTTATTGAGATCTTTATTTGCTCTGGAACAACTGGTGATCCCTCTTTCCCTTTTCACTCTGACCACACCAAGCCACCAAGCATGAAAGCATATCCGTCAATTCGCATATCTCCTTTTCCTGCTTGGAGATGTAGGATTGCCATGCAGGATACAGTGTGCCTGTACCTCCTGTAGTAAGTTTGGCTGCCATGCCCCCCTACCCACAACTGCTTTGCTAATTGATACCGGCTCCCAGCAGGAACTGGTATCACCAGCTGCTGTTGGGGATGGGGCATGTACTTGCCGGCTGTGTGTGACCACCCACTTGCTATAATGATATACCGACCCCTCCCCCGCTATGGTGAAGAAAGAGCACAGGCCTGGCAGGGCAGGAATGGGGGGGTGAGCGAGCGCCCCCTCCCTGACATACCAGGCCACATGCCCTTGGCACTGGGAGGGTGCTTTTCCAGAGTTGCCCCTGGAAACGTACCTTGTCCCTGTGGCGATGGAGACAAGGGCATCTTCCCCACAAGCCGTGGGGCGTTGGTTGTGGGGGTGCAAGCAGGGGGGCTTATTCACGTTAGGGTACCACTTTAATAAAGGGGCACCCAGATGCGCCCCCCCTCTTGTAAATGAGTAAGGGGTACCCATTCACTAAGGGGTTAAATAAAACGTTTTAAAAAAAGAGGCCAGACTTTTGAAAAATCCTTTATTTGAAAAAAAAGCAAAGGATTTTTGACCAGTCCTTTAATAAAAAAAATAAAACCCCAAAAATGTATTCACCAACGTAATCCAGGGTCAATCACGACGTCCAGCGTTGTTCACAACGACGATGACTTGACGAAATAAAAAAATACAAATAAATAAATTAAAAATAATACATTTTTTAAAAACCGACGCTCGCTGACCCAACCGCACGCAATGAACTACCGCCGCAGAATCAATAATCTGACAGATGCCAACAAAATATAAACAATTGGGTGGAGCTAGCGGTGACGTCACCACAAGCTCAGTCCAACTGTTTACATTTTGCTGACACCTGTCAGAATCTTCCAGCAACTGGGCAGAGCCGAATGTGAACTTCACAGAGGGCTCCGCCCAGTTGTTGTTGTTTGATGGCAGATCAGCATCTCCAGGTAATTTGAGGACGCTGATCTGTCATTACAACTGGGCGGAGCGAGCTGTGAGATCATGGCTGGCTCCGCCCAGCTGTCATTTGCATGGAGAACAGTCGGCTTCGGCTGTCACTATGGCTACGGCTTGATCCTTCAGCTCCTTCATGAATAACCCACTAGGACTGTAATACAATACCTAAAAGTAAATTATTATGTGTACAGATATGTTGTTGTGATCTCTATATGTGAATATGTTGTATTAACAATCTGGTATTTGTGAACCATAGATTACTTCACTTACCTTCCAGATGAAACTCATTGAAGGTGGCATTATTGAACATTGGTGAAATCACTCTATAACATCTAGTGGTTAATACCATATGGGTTTTGTACAAATAGATGCAATTAATTAGTCTTGCTCCTCAAGACTCTGGTAATCCTCTGCCAACAATGGTGACTTGTTTTTATGAGTGTTAATGTTTTCTATATTAATAAAAGTTTTCTAAATTATTTTAAAACTGGTTCAGCTGTGTTGTGGTTTATTCTCTCATCTCAAAAGCCCTATCCAATTCTGTTTTGTGTATCTAATCTAATCAGGGTGAGATAAGACAAAGTTTGTTGGGCAACCTAAACAATTATATTTTATATCCTTTGTGGCTATTGAGAAATATTTTTAGAAAAATATTTTTGTGCCCAAAGTTCAGTTGAAATAATCAGAAAAATAAAAGTAATGAACTCTGTGTAAGAAATATATAAAGGAAATATTTAAGGATCATAGAAACGTGATAATGAGCAAATTTAGATTTTTATGGATGTAAATAAACTAGCACAGACATTGTGTCCACAAGAAACATCCATTATAGATATGTGATGAGATCATAAACCTTTCCTGATGAGCTGTAGTCCAAATATAAATGCTTCAAGACTTCATGTCAAAGAAATGCGGGAGGAATGTTAAACTGGCAGCACTGCCATCTCAAGCAATAATAGAACGACACTAACCAACTTATCTGACACACTCTGTAAATCAAGGTCATAATAATGTGGATTTTCTTTGGCACTTATCTATACAACAGCCAAACCATCAAACAATGTCACTTGCATACTAACATAAGGCAAATAATACTAATCATTTGAAAAAAAAAATCTGACTTTATAAAGAGCAATATTGGTGACAGTTGCTGTGAAGGGAACACAATGACTACGAGGGTTCTCTGTTGGGTACAGGGGGTGCAGCATGAAGTAGGGTCCTTCTCCGTTTTACTGCTGATCTTATGGACCCCACTAGATCATAAGTATTAACCCCTTAGTGACACAGCTT
Organism: Nanorana parkeri; assembly: GCF_000935625.1. Lineage (NCBI taxonomy): Eukaryota > Metazoa > Chordata > Amphibia > Anura > Dicroglossidae > Nanorana > Nanorana parkeri. Next base: position 121,834 of record NW_017306781.1, on the reverse strand, counting down.
CAGAAAATGTTTTCGTTTCTGGGAACCCGAGCAATTGTGCCATTTTTGCTGTGTGCTTGTTAAACCATAATTTCCATCGTCCTCACTCATTGCACAGAAACATATTTATACTGTTATTTAAAGGACAAAATGGGGTTTACGTTGGGGCTTTGATACTTAGCATTTCTAAGTAGAATACAGTATTCTGCCTGGAGATACTTTGTATCAATTTACAAACACAGCCAGCTTCAACTGCATACAACACAGTCAGCTGCTGCCGGCTGTGTAACTGTCACAGCTCTGCGATCACGGCGATCAGCTCTGGCTGTGATCACAGAACTGACCACCTAATCTGCTGTTGATGGTCTGCCTTGGGACCCATCAACAGCAGTAACTCAATGAGCTGCTAATTGTACCGCATGACGGGATTATCCCATCACCGGTTATTAAGAACTGATTAATGGAGACGGGATAATCCTGCCATCAGTTGGGAAGAGGTTAAAGTGACACTAAACTCAGGAGGTGAATCTTATGTATTCAAGCATCTATTAACAAAAATGTATCTTATTTGTGTATCACTCAGCTGTAGATCCTCAAATCATCTCTGAATTGGTGCTGACACTGTCCTGCCTTCTGGAGGGTGGCTACTTTTGCTCCCCATGGTCCCTGTGTTTGTTGTAAAGTAAACACCACTCCAAGCTTGCTCCTGTGATGGACTACAATCTCATCACGAAAGCAAACTTGTCACCTTAAAGTGTGTAAGGGCCGTGGTTTTCGGATTGTAACCTCAAGGAAGAAATGTCAGTGGTCCTGTGGATGCCAAGAAAAAAACAAAATGAGGTAAGACATATAAGTAAAATATGTTGGCAAGGCTCTAATATCTTTTTTTGCACAGAGCCTCCTGCAATCTATGTCCAAAAATGACAGACTTCAGATGTGTATAGATACGTGAAAGGTAAAAGCAGAGACACTGAGAGCCAGTCAACCTTTCTGGGACCCCTATCTCTCTCCTGTCATTGGTTCACAACTTTAGTTGAACAACATTTTGTTGAGGAATATCATGTATATTATAAAAATAGGAAGAAATGTTATAAAAAATATAAGCACATTCAGTTAAAGAAAGTAAAAGTCTGCAACTCTGTGCAAACAGCACTGTGTTTAGTGCTGGCTGGCAGGCTACTGGCAATGCTACTTCAAAAACTTCGTTTTGCCTCATGTAAATGCTACTGTTAGGCCTTTTTGCATGATGATAAAACTTTATCTAGTCAAGACATAGATGGGTTGATTTACCTAAAGCAAATAGGCTGTTCACTAGGAATGAGCTCAGGCTTGAACCGAACTTAGTCTGAATCTGAGCTCCTCCAATCAGGGAAGGGCCATAGGCCCTTCCACCCAATCAGCTCTAGGCTGGGGATTCCCTGCCCCACAGCTGCATGTAAACAAAGTGACTGGATGCATATCCTGATGTAATTTACCTGATGTGGCCACATAGCCATATTCAGTAAATGTAATTTACCAATTATAGGCATGCAGCCATATAAAGTGAATGGCGTCTCTGCATCCCACCGCTTTGCTTATGTCAAGGGAATTCCCTGCTCACAGCTGACTGGGTGGCACAGTAAGTGCTTCCTTACGTGATCAGGAGGAGCTCCTTCCGTGTTTGGAGGAGCTCAGGTTCGGACCAGGTTCAGTCTGAGGTTAGTGAGTGTGGGGAAATTTCACTTTGTAAAGATTACCCAATCACATGCATGGAAAAACAGTATGTTTGGAAGCACATGATTGGATGATGGAAGAAAACAGAGCTTCACCTCATTCACTAAACTAAGGCAAATTTTCCTGCAAAGTGCACATTTCCTTGCAGTGTGAACCGTCCCTTTGCCTTTAGTAAATCAACCCCAGACTCTCATAAAACCACTACTGTATTTCACAACTGTGGTCATGTTTGGGGATTCTGCAACAGTTTTGTGAACACCAGTGTTCTGGCTGATTGGGCTCAATATTGTGCATCAATGCTCAGATCCATCACCCATCTCGATAGATAGTGTATATGTAGGCAAACATTTTAAATAAATTTTGGATAACGTAGGGAATGGCTAAAACCCTTGTCATTTTTTCTTATTGAAATCTCTCTCTTCACTCCCGTCCCAGAGACACCACGTAGAGACAGGAAGGGAGAGAAAATGTCCTCAAAGTGAGCAGAAATCCCCCTCTTAGAACAGGTGTCCCGATTGGAAGCTTCCCCCTTATCATCTGTTCCATTGTAAAATTTTTGACATCCCATCACTTTTTGTCTCAGTGACATGGTAACCAAGACAAATAGTGACGGTGAGTCTCCCCATCAGGGAAACAAACAACAACAACAAAGTTACTTAGATTTTAACATTTCCCTGCTCCATCAAAATGATAAAGTCTGGGCTTTAAATATACCGTAAATCTTATTCCTGTTCTGGAAAAAATGTGCTGTTCTCTGTGATGTGCAGCAATGTAGAGATGCCAGTCAGATTTCACCTTTCATTACACTAAAGTAGCCCAAACTAAGAACGATGTTTCCTAATTGGCTGCTACATCTCTGTTCGAGCATTTTTTGCTTTATCACATGAAAGTAAAGTATTCTATTCTCTTATCTTACAAACCACCCATTTAAAAAGGGACTATAGTGTAAAAAGAAATAATGTACGGTAATGCACCTTGGAGTTAAAAATAGGCAAATTAACTATACTCTTATGGGTGTGCCACTAGGGAAGTCGGAAACGGAAAAGGATTTGGGGGTCACTATAGACCGCAGACTGAAGAACAGTTCGCAGTGCCAGGCTGCTGTAATCAAAGCTAGCAGAGTTCTGTCTTGCATTAAGAAGGGAATGTATTGCAGGGACAAGTCTATAATTGTGCCACTTTACAGATCACTGGTTCGGCCACATCTGGAGTATGCGGTCCAGTTTTGGTCACCGATACTCAGAAAGGATGTCCTTGAGCTGGAAAAAGTCCAGAAGAGGGCAACCAAACTCATTAAGGGGTTCGAGGATCTGAACTATGAAACAAGGTTGTTAAAATTAAATATGTTCTCATTGGAGGTTAGGAGATTAAGGGGGGACATGATTTTCATGTATAAACTATTCAAGGGTGACAGCAACCTAAGTAACAAACTGTTTACGGTCAGCTCCATAACAAAGACCAGAGGGCAGAACCAAAAATTGGTGGAAAAAAAATTTCAACATACAGGGCGCAGGGGGTTCTTCACAGTTAGAGCGTTTAAGGTCTGGAACTTGCTGCCGCAGGAAGTGATTTCAGCTAAGAGTGTTGAATCATTCAAGAGACTCCTGGACGTGTTCCTTGGAGACCACAATATACAGGGGTACAGGTACTGCTAAGAGAAAAATCACACATGGACACATACACACGCACACACCTGCTCATAAATGCATACATGCAATAGGTTGGACTTGATGGACTTATGTCTTTATTCAACCTCAAATACTATGCAACCATGCATCTGCATTTTGGGGTATTTAGACCCATGCTATGTTGCAGAAGTTTGCTGAGTACAGATAAACTGCCTACATTGCATACTATATACCCATGTGATTTATAAAAGGAAACAATTAAAAAATAAAAAATAAAATCAGTGTTGACCTGGAAGCCATATAAAACTCTGCACCAGCATTGCGGGACATGGATGCTGTTTATATAGCAGCAATATTTCCAATAAAAACATTTCACTTTCAGAGATTTTACACATTATCACCAGTACAGAGGAAATGGCTACAGATTACCAGGTCTAATTTGGGAGCTAGTGTGTGAGAGATTTGCAAGGAAGCAGTTGTACATTATATGTCGATGCAGTCAAAATAGCAGAGACAAAGCAGCTGGATATAAATAAATATTGATTATATTTATATGTTGCTATCCCACAGGCATCTCTTCTGGGATGGCAACATATATATATAGAATACTATTGCACATAGTATTCTAAATAATGAATTCTAAGTGAAACAAAGATACTTCGCTATTAAAAGGTGTGATTATTACAGCTAATAAGACAACCTAAAACATGGATACGAGCAGTCTTTACCCTACAAATGACAAATCCAATAGAAGCACATCTACTTATACCATGTAAGTATTTATCAAATGCAGTAAATATATTTTTCATTTTAAAATAAATGTTAGTATTTTTATCTGCTTTACTTTTTACTGCATATATTATAATTATTGTGACTTTTTTTTGTATGTAATACAGACAACACCAAAAATATGTGCGAAAAGAACATAGTAGGTGGGTACAAGGACCGTCTTAATGTATATTTTACTTTGTTAGATTATCCCTCAGTTAGATTGTTTCATGAAAAACAATCGTTTTCTAAGAACTAGATGAATGGGTGAACGTGTCTCCAAAACTATATAACATTTAAAAAGGTAGGAAGATAATGAGCTAATTATAAAATTGTAATAATTTTATAATTATGGATGTGATGATGAATACTTGATAACAGCACCAGACTGTGTCTAGCATAAGGAAATATTTCTCCTGTATTACAATAAAGGGTTTTCATATCATCAGATTACCAGCAAATCTATGAATATGGATACATATATTGTAGGTCCTTGGCTATTGCTTCCAGAAATCAAAGGCTGTTCATTGTTATTTCTTACATTTTCATTACTTGATATTATCAATACTTAGACAACCTCAAGTATGTAAATCAGAGCCAAGTGTAGGAAGGCAAATGATCTTGTATTAAAACATATTTTAAACTTTCAGAACTCTCTTTCTTACCATTGGGGGATTGTTTCTCATCTAACCAGCGAAGAGTTCAGCTCTGCCATCTCCAATTTCCATACAAGCTTAGCTATAAAACCTTTAAAATGAAAGAGCTGCAAAGAGCAGTGAGGCAAGGTGAGGCATAAGTCACACCGCTCATACCCCTGCATGGGTATATTTAAGATTAAGCTAATGATCTCCATAAACAACAGGCTTTTTAAAGTAATGCAGATAACCCAAGCAAAGTAAATATGAGAAAAGGAGCATAAATCTCTACTTGCTGCCTGAAAATAATAAATACAAACTATATATTTTCTTTTGTGCTTTCAGCACTCTAGCAAAAGGACCTCCAACATTTAATAATACCTTACATGCTCACTTCACAGCCTTGCCTAATTATTTTATTGACATAATTGAACAAATAGGATTGGATGGTAAAATTATTGGATTGGAATTACAGGTCTTTTCATAAAAATCCTGGCCTACAGGCCAATGACAAGTGGGTTTATCTAGGAATAATATCACCTGTATACTAAAAATACTTCATACTTCAAGGTTGAAGGCCATTTCTATCCTCCCCCTTTCAATGGCTGAAACAAAATCCTTTGCCTAGGCCACATATTTTTTCTCATCACAAGGATGGTTTTCCCTGAAAAGTTTTGATGTTCTTGATTATGATTCAGGAGTTCTAACAAGCATTCTATTTTCTTGTATATGCTTCCAGCTACTCCTATTATGGCTATCCTTTTCACCCTATATGAAAAACTTTACCTAACAGAACATCTTAGTAAACGTGCTGCATTTGAAATGTATTCTGTATGTTTCTAAGTTTCCCATTGAAGTCTAATATTTTTTCATACCTTTCAAAACTGGATGGACTTCAAAACCACCCCAAAGCATCTGAACTTTTTAGACTCAATACATTTTTTTTATAGATAATAGTCTAGAGCCTTGGTTCTCAACTGGTGGGTCATGACCCAAAAGTGGGTTGCAACCCCATGTTGGATGGTAAAATTATTGGATTGGAATTACAGGTCTTTTCATAAAAATCCTTGGATCCTCTGCCTCCCCTTAGCACAGCACTATCAGTTCTCGCGCCAAGCAGCCATTCATATGCTGCCCAGCGTTGAGTGTCAGCTTAATTGCCAGGTGGGATTACAACTCCCTCAGGTGCCCTATAGAGGTGCCTGGACCAGAGTAACACACTGTACCACGCAATCACACCTACTACGCATTCTGGTGGGGGAGGTGCGTTGCAATTCATTTGAATGGTACCCCAAATGCACCTCCCACCCTCAGTTTGAGCGCGCGCACCGGAATGCCGTGCAGTCCATTGCAGTGCAACTTGGGTCGCGACTTAATGACCAAGGACAAATGTGAGTCCTGAGGTTACACAGGTTGAGAACCACTGGTCTAGAGTAACTTGCCTTCAGCTTGTAGCAAGTCACTTACCCATGTCTTTAGTACCCAATGTCTGCAAAATGACCTGAACTCCTGGGTTATTTAACCTCCCCTACTCCTTTTTTGTACCCCCACCCCACCCATGGTGCTCTGACTGTAGTTTTCCCTAAGAGCCCCTTTCTGTCTTACCTAGAGTCAGCCTTACTCCCATACAAAGATGCCAAGCAATATTTCTGTCTGTCATTATCGAGGAGGACAACTTTATCCTTGCACATGGCAAGTTCTCTAAAGGTTCCATTTAGGGTACTTCATGATTTTCTTATCTGTCATTATTCTGAAGCTATGACGTTTCTTCCCTTATACTGTTTTTGGCAATTAATGTTTTCACATGATCAATGTTTATAAGTACTTTTATTTAAATAAAGATTACTGGCCAAAAATACAGGTTGGACTGGTGTATTATAGAAATGGTTGAAAGACTGAACTACTGAGCAGGTAAGCTGTGCTCCCTGTAAGAAAGATTAATTTTCACTTTTGCCTCTAGTATACAGTAAAAGGAAAACTCCAGTCAAAATATTTGCTACTAATGCAATGGTATGCTGGGTACAGAATGGCTAACCCCTATCTGCTTTTATTCTGCCTGGAGTTCTCTTTTAAAGACCGGGTAGTAGACCCTTCTTTAGAGGCAACCCATTTCCACTACATTTTGATAACAAATTAACTTCCATTTAGCTGTAAAATGTATTCATTGATGAAACTAATCCTGTTGAGCCAAATAACTGCCAACCCTAAATGATTATCAAAGCTTGAGCAAAAGAGTAAATAAATACACACGTTTATCCTGGTGCACATCTTGTTTATGCTAATGCTTGAGCAGACATAATAGATTGAGTCAGCCTTCACAAAGCTCACAGTTCACTTTGGCTCTTAATGTGCTTCTCAACAAAAATGAATGAGCATGGGCAGGAGTGTCCATTGTGAGCATGGATGGGAAAAGTTGTCTCGTTATTTATGGACGATTAACAGTGAAAGAGAATTTGCGTGGCCCAAGGAAATTTGTATGAGAAGTTCCCCAAGCTTACGCACACAGTCTTGTTACTGTACTTTTAATTCCATCATGCCTGCATTTTTGGTTACATAACAAACACATTTGATCTATTTATGCATGTCTATTTTAATGAGTTGAAGTAAATTTGCAAAGAGTTCAACTTTTTTTGCTTTGTGGAAAACGTCATTAGCAAACTTGTCTTTAGCCTTGTATTTTCATTAGCCAAGGTTTTTTTTAACTATAAATAAACCGCACACGAAATAACATTTTAGCCAGTAATAAAATTGGTGTAATATCTTTTTCATTATGTTGAGCACAAATAAAACCACACCCTAATTCCATGACTCTGCTAAAAGCCCACAAGAAACGTTTGTCTTTAGCCTTGTATTTTCAATTGCCAAGGTTTTTTTTAACTATAATTAAACTGCACACAAAATAACCTATTAGCCAGTAATACAATTGGTGTAATCTTTTTTTTAATGTTGGGCACAATTGAAGCCACACCCTCACGTCATGACTCTGCTGAGAGCCCACAAGAAACACTTGGCAGCACTTTGATGTTGTTAAACTAAGATGTAATCTCCCATCACAAAAGGAATGGGATCAGTCTTCTTTTACTAATTATGACTGTAAATAAAAAAAATCTTAAACCTATATGCAATTGTTTTATGGGCATGCAGGCAATCTACATTTCCCAGCACTTCCCCAAACAGAAAAAGAGCAAGACCGTTCATGTATAGGCTATAAAAGGTGAAAACAAGAGTGACTAGGAAAGGTTTTCTAGCATGTCTGATCACTATTCTTCACAAGAAGCCTGGTCACTATTGTGTACTGGAACCTCATGGACAATACAGCCTTTCTCAAATTGCCCAAAACATTTGATTTGGGACTCTGCCATCTAATGTCTAACGGTGCCTTTAGCCTATTCCATCAGTACAGAAAGGGTTAGTTGACAATAATGCCTCCTTGCTGGAAATTTGGAATGCCTAATTTGTGGGCAATAAAGGAAACCCTAGGCCCTGTCTGTTATATCTTCATTATAACTTCAGTTCTTCATAAACAAGATAACACTTATACATTTTGTGAAGAAAAATTGGCACAAGTTATGTAATCTTTGAGGCATTTGATTCTAGGTCTTTCAGGCTAGCCATCTTAGAAACACTTTGAGGGGAAATTATCAAAATTGGAGCAAAAAAAATCTGGAGCAGTTGCCTAGGGCAACAAATCCGCTTCTCTCTTCAGTTTGTTCAGTTCAGATTTGAAAATGAAAGACGCAGATTGGTTGAGGTGCACAGCTGCTCCAGATTTTGTCTCTTCCATTTTTGATAAATTGCCCTCATAGAGTGTGAAGCTGTGTTATAAGTTAGTTTTCATATTTAACTGTTGTTCTTTACTGTCACGTAGCCATGGCCAACTCATTTATTTGTAAGCAGTTGGCCTGCAATGTACAGGTTCCCACATAATACTAAACTAGCAATTTCCACTTGCTTGTTTACAATGGGAGGGTATCCAGAACACAGCTTTGCAATGATGAGCAACCTGCAGTCTTAATCAATGTAAGTATTGTTTATGTAGGAGGGCAGACAAGAAAATATTCTTCTAACTTATTAGTTAAACAATGTTAGCAGTTTTCTTTCACTCCCCCATCCCACACTTATTAAAGGAAAGCTTACTGCAGTCAGTGACCAGTAAATCATTAACTCTTGCTAACAGTGAAAGTACACAGTGGAAGTGAGTGGAAGAGATTACAGCAATGGAGAGTAAACATTATATAAATGTACATGGAGAAAAAGACTAACAGATTTGACATTTATACTCGGCTCATTTTAGTTATGACATTTAGCAAAGTGTGCATAGTTTGTCTATATATACTGTATATGTAACCGGTGGTTAGCACATCTCACCTGTGTATGACAAAAAAAAAATGGCTATAAAGTAAAGGGAAAGCATTTTGTAGCATTACTACACCATTGCAGAGCATGAATACTTTTCCAGATGCTTCTCTGCAAACACCTCTCCCCAGGGCCAGTGCAAGGATTTTTGCCTACACAGGCGAAGGTGGATTTTTGTAAACCCCCCGGCGCCCTCAGTTGGCTGCCTATACATCTTTACATCTGTGAAGGTTCTCATTTATCCAGGTCATAAGTCAAGGCAACTGGACTTGCTGTATTTTTCTTGAAGACGTTTCACTGGTCATCCAACCAGCTTTTTCAATTCAGAGTGACTTGTACAAAAATTATCTGGGAATAAATATGGTGAATGTTGCTAGGAGGTGTTATTAACCTGCCCAGAGAGAACTGTTAAAACAGCATTGTCTATAGCAGACCTCTATTTGAGCTTGGCTTCTCCATTTTTACATAAATGGACTCTTTCACACCTCTTTTGAACCAGTCCTCCTCCCTGTTTCGAATGCGTACTTGACTGTCTAAAAAAAAGTGACCTTTTTCCTGTAGATGTAGGTACACTGCCAAATCCTGACCAGAGGGCTTGGCTCTTCTATGCTGTGCCATACGCTGGTGTAGCTGCTGTTTTGTTTCACTGACATACAATTCTGAGCACTCCTCACTGCACTGGACTGCATATACAATGTTGTTCATCTTGTGTTTTGGCGTTGGGTCTTTTGGGTGAACCAGGTGTTGCCTAAGTGTAATGCTGGGTGTAAAGCAGACAGGGATGTGATGTTTTAAAAAAAAAACCCTTCTGAGTTTCTCAGTCACCCCAGCTACATATGGGATGACCAAATTCTTCCGTTTGTCATGCTTTTCACCCTCACTGGTACTCTCGGCATTCTTTCTGTTTTGACAAAAGCCCAGTCTGGATAATAACACCTCCTAGCTCCAATTATGCAAATGCAATCAACACCTGGTTGCGATTAACAGATTATGTGGATTGGAACAACATTCACCATATTTATTCCCAGATAATTTTTGTACAAGTCATTCTGAATTGAGAAAGCTGGTTGGATGACCAGTGAAACATCTTCAAGAAAAATACAATAAGTCCAGTTGCCTTGACTTATTTCTTACAGATATACATCCTTACGCTAGCACTAGCCTGGACCACATTGCTCATTGCTACGGTGTAACATGGTCAAATTGCAACCCCCCTTACCTGCTTACCTGAATCACAGGGTTCTTCTCCCCACAGGCTGCTTTTTTTTCTCTAAGTTGTGTGTGGACAGAGCTAGCAGTGACAGCTAGCTCCGCCCAACTGTTTCCTATTGGCTGGCACCTGCCAGAGTCTTTTCTGTCTTCTGTATTGGCCAGCTTCACCCAGTTGTTATTGTTTAATGACAGATCAGCGTCCCCAGGTCATTTGGGGACTCTGATCTGTTATTACAACTGGGCGGAGCCAGTCGTGACATCAGGGCTGGCTCCGCCCAGCTGTCATTTGCATAGGGATCGGTCGGTCCTACCGCCAACCTTTCTCCACGCTTCGGCTGTCACTTCAGCTCAGTCGAGCCAAAGCATACGTCTTTGGCTCGGCTGAGTCGCTCGACTGCTTCGGCTGCTGAACGGGCTGTTGTGAATAGCCCGTACAGCAGCCCTTTGGTGCGACAGAAAAAAATTTATAAAAATAAACTTAACTAACCTAACCTAAATGCACCCTGTAAAAAGAACAAAACAAAGCCCACCGTCTAAATAAATAAAAAAAGAAAAAAGTATAACTTTTTAAAAGCAAATGTGCCTAAGCAGCTCAGTTAGCAAAATTGTGAGTTTACGTTTTGGTGAAATCGGTAACTTTGCAACATAGTCAATTCCATTGAAGTCACTTCTCTACTCCCTAATGATGAATTGCATCTTGATTCTGCAAGGAAACGAAGCAAACGTTTTTTGTACTAATTTATAAACTATGTGTGTTTGTTTTATGTAATACCTAAAACATTTATAAATAAAGAATGTGAAAAAAAATTTAATGACCAGCTGTACAAGCAATTAGACATTGCTTCTCTATCGTTGAGTTAAAAATAAAGCAACAAGGCACTGTGAAAATCACATGCTACTTTTTAAACTGAAAAGGATGCATGAATTTTCCTTATTTTCACAGTACATGAACCATATGTGCACGGGTAAAAGTGCTTTTATATTATACCGTTTTTTTGGAGTATATAATGGAGCACAGTTAGAGTACAGCTTGCATATGTAGAACATGGGGAGTTCATCCACCAGCTCCTCGCACACAATGACAGAAGGCTATAAGAACAGTAATGTGTAGGATGTGCGGGGGAGAGAAAATACATGTTAACTAGAGAGGAGAGAGGTGAACAACACACGTGCTGAAAAACAAGAAAGTACAGAAGTGAAATACACATTCAGTGCTGTTATTTACTGGCTGATCTTCCAAACAGAAAATTAGCAAATGACAAACAATTAGCACATGTTGTAACACATGATTAACCCACATGTGCCAGCAGCATAGATAAATTCAAGCTGCAGTTTATGAAGATGCTCTAATTTGCAAAACAAAACCACCCAAAAAAAAGGTTGCACATTGTACAGGGTCCTGTTTTTGTTGCATTGTTATTTGTACAGTGGGTGTTCTTGGACCCAAAGGTTGAATGGAATATACAGTGTAGTACTATGTAGTGAAGATAGGGAGATTGGGGTACCCAGCCAATGGAAATATAATTGCTTTCTGTGGGGAATAGAACATTTTGCCCAAGCAGCCCTTGAGA